>NC_040085.1:65994100-66296719 GCF_003369695.1 Bos indicus x Bos taurus | reverse complement strand
AAAGAGGGTGAGATGGTTGGATGGCATCACTGACTCAATGGACATGAGTTTGAGTAAACTCTGGGAGTTGGTGATGGACAGGGAGGCCTGGCGTGCTACAGTTCATGGGGTCGCAGAGAGTCAGCTATGACTGAGAAACTGAACTGAACTGAGATGACAGATGTTGAACTAAACATTACCACTGTGATTATCATTTCATGATGTATGTAGGTCAAATTATGGTGCACACCTTAAACTTACATAGTACTGTATGTCAATTACATATGAATAAGAGTGGAAGAAAAAGATAATACAAGTTTCACCATATCATTCTGTATTAAAAGTTATTCAATGACTATCCTCTCTTTAGGGGCGATAATGAACTGCTTACTATGGCTCGCATGAAATCCCTGAGTGGTCAGGAGCTCATCAACCTTTTCCAGACTTACCTTGCTTCATAATTCTCCCCACTCCATAACCACTCCACCCCAACAACATTCTCTACTCCAACCATATGGCTTTCTTAAAGTACCTGGCACTTTTCACCGGTTCCTCCCTCCAAAATAACAAATAAATGCCACCTCCTCTACTTAAAAAGCCAATCCTTCCCTCTTACTCATTCTTAGATCTTAACTCAAGTATTAGGTCTTCAGGAGAGACTCCTTCAAATACCCTGGATCAGCTCCTTCAGCATGGAGCACACAGCAGACCTTCAACAAACACAATAAAAGAACTCCAAAGAAAAAAGCAGATGCAAATAATAAGTTTGCTAATAGAAAGAGTACACTCAGGGAATAAATATAAACATAAAAAGTAAGGCTTTCTGATGGAAAAAATAGGCTACCTACTGTTTTGCTGTATTAAAGTCAAATAATATGGTATCATTTGTTTCTTCTTTAGTCCCCAGGGTGAGGTGTGTAGGAGGGTGTTAGTAAAATTTTGTTTTTCAATATATAATCCAATAAATGCTTGAGTTTTAATGTTTCAAGTGTGGTTGAATATAATATATAGTTTTGGTTTAAGCATATAGTATTTTTGATAAGTTTTCTGTCATTATCTGGCATAAAAATATTTACAGCACATAAATATGTGTAAATTATCATTTTAGACAACACCTTCACGAATTAAAAAAAGATGCTCATCTTATTTTATTCCTTATGCTTGCCTTTGTCTGATATTAAAATTTCAACCTTTGACTTTTTTATTTACTTAGTATATTTTGCTTACCACAAAGTTCTATATACTGGGACATATTATCCAATGAGTTTCTTGTTTTGATTAATCTCCTGAGAGCATTAACCTGCCTTTAAACAGATTTTATAGGAATAGTACATGTATAATACCCCTTTTCAGTGCTGGTATATTTGATAATATCTTTCAATTATCTTCATAATAAATGCCAACTTTGCAGGATCTAGATTTCTTTATCCTCAGCATTTACAGGTATTACTTCATTATTGCCTATCATCTGACATTGAAAAGAAGTTTGAGGCCAGCCGCATTTATTTTTTATTTTTGGCGTGTTTTGTCTAAATTTTCATTTTCGTTTTAAAAAATATTTTAACTTTACTGGAGTATAGTTGATTTACGGCTTCCCTGGTGGCTCAGACAGTAAAGAATCCACCTGCAATGTGAAAGGCCTGCATTTGATTCCTGGGTCAGGAAGATCACTGGAGAAGGGAATAGCCACCCACTCCAATACTCTTGCCTGGAGAATTCCATGGAGAGAGTAGCCTGGTGGGCTACAGTTCACGGGGTCATAAACAGTCAGACATGACTGAGTGACTAACACAAACACACACACACAGAATTGATTTTACAATGTTGTGTTAGCTTCAGGTGTACAGCAAAGTGATTCAGTTAAACATAATATATATACATATATTCATTCTTTTTCAGATTCTTTTGTCTTATGGGTTATCACAGAATATTGAGTAGCAATCCCTAGGTTATATAATAGGCCCTTGTTGGTTATCTATCTTACATATAGCAGCGTGTGTGCACTGAATCTGCTTAAGTGCCTAGAGCCTATGCCCTGCAGCGAAAAGCCACTGCAATGAGAAGCCACGCTTCTGCTCTCTGCATCTAGAGAAAAGGCGGCATGCAGCAACGAAAGACCCAGCACAACCAAATGTAAGTACTTCAATAAAAATAGACACAAATTTTTTTAAAGGGAAAAGGAACAAAGAACATGGACAATGAAATTCATGAAATAATGCAAGTGGCCAATAAATATATGGAGCAATGATAAATCTAACTAGCCATTAAAAATAAATTTGCTTTTCACACATTACTTTAATAAAGATCAAAAATTCATAACTATTGGCAAAGGAGTAAAAATATATACTTCTCATAGGTAGGAGAGCAAAGTGGTACTTTTTTGAAAGATATGCACCATATACATTAATTTTAAACGATGACTTCCATTAAAATCATGTTGTATATTCATCCTTTGAAGTGCTCCTCTGTTCCAGTTGTGTTTTTAAATACATTACATTTAAATACATTTAAATACATAAAAGACAAAATTAAGAGGACCAAGCCACCTGCTAAAGATAAATTTTTGCAATACAAAGCACCTGAGGAAGCTGAAACTGTGAGTCTCCCAGGCTCAAGTAACAGAGATGCACAGAAGGCTACATCCCATAAGGACAATAACAGAAACTATAAATGCCCCCGTGCAAGGCTGGGGCAGAAACCAGGCTCACGGAAACAAAGGCCCCAGGTGGAGGGGCTCCTTGCCTGTAAAAGGAGCAGGGGAAAGCTACTTACTAATCATTGCATGGAAATTTAGTTTACATGTAGTTACATGTTCCTTCAACAGAAGAATAGACCTTCTTTTGCTTTGTGTTTCTTGGAGACATAAGCCTGATTCTGATGTTATCAAGAATCAAGGGAACCAACCCTCTAATATAAGACATGGTTTCAGGTTGGAACATGCAAAACACACTTAGGTAAGGGTGAAAAGAAAGAAAACAAACAAACAAACAAATCCCACTTAACATGAAACCAAAACACACCAGGACAACTAAACTAAGACGGACAGCCCACAAACACCAACAATTGTAGGAATTCAACCTAGAAGAAAAAGTAGCAATCAGAAAATAAAATGTGCACATTTAGTATCCTTCCAAAGCTAAAATACAAACAAAAACAATAGACATGAAGGGGGAAAAAAGATAAAAAACAGCCAGAAACCAAACCAGAATAGGTGGCAGTGAGTGAGAGCAAGCAAGAACCTGAACATGAGAAAGTATTCACTGAGAAATAAAAACAACCAAGGTCACATAAATCAGCTGAGCAAAGTCAAAGTGTAATTAGTAAATTGGAAAATGTACCTAGGAATTACCTAGAAAATAACACAGAAATTAAGGAGAATTAGGAAAAAGCAGTATGTAAAGATATAAAAGCTAATAAATTTTCTAGAACTGAAGAAAGATGAGTCTTCAGATCAATAATTTATTTAAAAGAATACCTACAGATAACACAACATACACACACCTAGGAATATCATGGGAATGTGTTCAGAATATCAAGTATGGTAAAACAAACAACAAATACTAACATCTACATCATACTTGAAATATGCAGGGCTCCAAATGCTTTCTATGAACGTAATCATCATGACAGTCCCTGTGATAGATACTACTTCATTACCTCTGTTGAGAACTTGCCCAAGGTCACCGAGTAAATAATGGTGACAGGATATGGAAAAGGAATATTTTTTTAAATTACCAGAGGAAAACATTACATACAAAGGCGTAACAATTAGGTAGAGACCAGACTTTCAGAGTTCCAAGTTTGCCAAATTTCGTAATACAATGAAATAATATCTTGAGGGTGCTGATAGGAAAGGGGGAAACTATTAATCAAGAATTTTTATTTGAAAAAAAAAAATGTGTAAAATATACTCTCAGACAAAACCTAAGGACATTTACAAGCCATACTCTGTTGCTAAAAAAATTACCAGAGGATACACTTCAGCAAGAAGAAAGGTAAATCCTTTAAATACAAGGAACAGTAAGTACAAAATCTAGTAAAATACACCCCATAGATTGTAGCTTGCCAGGCTTCTCTGTTCCTGGAATTCTCCAGGCCAGAATTCTGGAGTGGGTAGCTGTTCCCTTCTCCAGGGGATCTTCCTAACTCAGGGATCGAACCCAGGTCTCCCACATTGCAGGTGAATTCTTTACAGTCTGAGCCACCAAGGAAGCCCTATAAATAAGGAAATGAAATTTATGCTACAAAAGGGGAAATAGAATTGTAGGGAATTATACACATGATGGAGTGAATGTTTGGTGTTTAATCAAATATAAGCTCATAAAAAAGTCAAACATACAATGAAACAAGTTGTCATGAGTAGGAATTAACATAGCATATATAACTCCCTTAGTGTTGTAGGAAAAATGGGGTGTGAGAGGATGGTCATATTCCAGGTCTCGAGTGAGTCTGTGGGACAGGCCACCAAGTGAAGGGTTCTTGGCTTCTCACTGTAAAGAATTCAAGAATGAGCCTGAAATTAGGGTTTATTTAGAAAGACACACACTCCACACACAGAGTACAG
Source organism: Bos indicus x Bos taurus (assembly GCF_003369695.1). Lineage (NCBI taxonomy): Eukaryota > Metazoa > Chordata > Mammalia > Artiodactyla > Bovidae > Bos > Bos indicus x Bos taurus. The sequence goes on along the minus strand of NC_040085.1, from coordinate 66,292,176 downwards.
GCTGTCCCTGAGGGTCAGAGAGGCAGCCCCAAGGCATGGGGTCCTCTAGGAAAGTGAGAGCGGCTCTGGGAGATACACATTCCACAGACAGAAGGTGGTCGGTTTGAAAAGGTGAGAACTTCCTGCCTCGGGGTATGGGGGTGGCCAGTTTTTATGGGCTGAGTAATTTCATAGGCTAAGAAGTGGAAGGAATATTCTAACTATCTTTGAGAAGTGGCAGATATTTCTAGGAACTGGGGTACCATCCACTGTTTGGCCTTTAAGGGCACCCTCAGAACTATCACCGTGCCTGTAGGTGTGCCATTTAGCACATGCTAATGTATTTCAATGAGTGTGTAAGGAGGCACTAGGTCTCTCGGAGCTGAGTCTTCTGCCTACCCTCTTGGGCCTTCTAGGTTCCAACCAGTGTTTGTGGTATCCTGCTCTTCAGGGTTCTGTCATTCTTTTAATGGTTGTGCCCTGCCCGTTTCCTTCCTGTCTCATAAGGACTTCACATATTAATAATAGAATTAGTGAATTTAAGATACAAAATAACTATATATGAAGTGTTTAATAAGATTAAAAAAAACAGAAAATGAAAAATAAGAAATTTAAAAATTACCAAATTGGTAAAGAATTAAATGCCACTTTTAGAAGTTATAAAGATTGTTTTTTAATTGGTTGGGTATGTAAATTTGGTGCAACCACTATGGAAAACAGTATGATGGTTCCTCAAAAAACGAAAAATAAGAGTTGCCATATGATCCAGCAATCTCAGTCTTGGGCATATACTCAGACAAAACTATAATCTGAAAAGATACATGCACCCCTATGTTCATGACAGTGGAAGTGTTAGCCGCTCAGTCGTGTCCAGCTCTTTGCAACCCCATGGACTATAGCCTGCCAAGCTCCTCTGTCCATGGAACTCTCCAGGCAAGGATATTGGAGTGGGTTGCCATTTCCTTCTCTGGGGAAGGTTGGGGGTGGGGGAGGTTCTTCCGGATACAGGCAACGAACCTGGGTCTCCTGCATTGCAGGCAGACTCTTTACCATCTGAGCCACCAGGGAGCACTATTTACAACAGCAAAGTCAGGGAAACAACCTAAGAGCCCATCAATAGATGAATGGATAAAGAAGATGTGGAATATACATACATGAATATATGAAATGGTATATTACTCAGTCATTAAAAAGAGTGAAATAATGTCATTTGCAGCAACATGGATTGACCCAGAGATTATCACACTAAGTGAAATAACTCAGAAAGACAAATACCATATGATCTCACTTATACATGGAATCTAAAAAATGACACAAGCGCATCTACAAAACAGAAGCTGACTCACAGACACAGAACAGAGTTGTGGCGCCAAGGGGGAGACAGGGTAGGGGAGGGAAGGACTGGGAGATTATAAATCAACTTCAATAGAATTAAAAATAAATCAAAGTAAAAGAACTGTTGACATTAAAAACTCAAAGAATGATTTAAAAAACCGATTATAAAGAAATGCAGTAAATTAGCTCATTAAGTTGAGGAAATGTGAAAATTACATTCACTTCAAAAAACCTACAACCAATGGATGAGAGAAAAGTGAAAAAGAAAACTAAATTCTCCAATGATAATCAGTAGTATAAATATAAATAGTCCTCTAAGAAACTTAAGACTTGGACATTGCAGTGCTCCTGGAAACTCTGGAACTATTAACTAATCTCTCTGTTCATGTCAACTACCTGTAACATAGGAGTTGTAGAGTTCCCTAGACCCTATTATCAACATTTATTCCACTGAGAGGATCAGAAGACATCAGTAAAATAATGGTACCTTATACTATACAGTAAGGCTTAATCTCATTCAACAAATGCTCTTCTGGTATCTCATATTTTCTAAATATACTTAAACAATAGCAATCTAAATTTTCACATCTTCCTTTAAAGATAGAAGTTTCGTACATGGTACATCAGTTTGCAGTTCACAGGTCAAGGTCTTTAGAATATTACTCCAATCTTGCTCAAGACTAAAAATATTTTCACAGGTATCTCTGGTTAAATATTCTTGTAATAAAGCTCAATTTATAGACTAGTAGTTAAATCAACAAGTACTCTTAAGTTTCTCCTTCTACAGTATAAATAATCTATAAAACAGTCATATATTACATATACAGTAATTCTTTGTAAATAAAAGAATACTTGCTATTAAAGCAAATTATATGCAGTCATTTTGTAAACTTGGTTTCCAATATTAAAATCATTCACATAAATCAGATAACACATTTTATCTGTTAAATAAGAAATCTCAACTGTTATAAAGAAAACATATTTAACTTATATGCAGAGTACATCATGAGAAATGCTGGGCTGGAAGAAGTACAAGCTGGAATCAAGATTGACAGGAGAAATATCAATGACCTCAGATATGCAGATGACACCACCCTTATGGCGGAAAGTGAAGAGGAACTTTAAAAAGCCTCTTGATGAAAGTGAAAGAGGAGAATGAAAAAGTTGGCTTAAAACTCAACATTCAGAAAACTAAGATCATGGCATCTGGTCCCATCACTTCATGGCAAATAGATGGGGAAACAGTGGAAACAGTGTCAGACTTTATTTTTTGGGGTTCCAAAATCATTGCAGATGGTGATTGCAGCCATGAAATCAAAAGACGCTTACTCCTTGGAAGGAAAGTTATAACCAACCTAAACAGCATATTGAAAAGCAGAGACATTACTTTGCCAACAAAGGTCCGTCTAGTCAAGGCTATGGTTTTTCCAGTGATCATATATGGATGTGAGAGTTGGACTGTGAAGAAAGCTGAGCGCCGAAGATGATGCTTTTGAACTGTGGTGTTGGAGAAGACTCTTGCGAGTCCCTTGGACTGCAAGGAGATCCAACCAGTCCATTCTAAAGGAGATCAGTCCTGGGTGTGTTCATTGGAAGGACTGATGTTGAAGCTGAAACTCCAATACTTTGGCCACATGATGCGAAGAGCGGACTCACTTGAAAAGACCCTGATGCTGGGAAAGATTGAGGGTAGGAGGAGAAGTGGATGACAGAGGATGAGATGGTTGGATGGCATCACTGACTTGATGGACATGAGTTTGGGTAAACTCTGAGAATTGGTGATGGCCAGGGAGGCCTGGTGTGCTGCGATTCATGGGTCGCAAAGAGTCGGACACGACTGAGCGACTGAACTGAACTGAACTTACTGAACTTATCTTCATCAGCTGTTTCTTAAAAAAATGTATATATAAAACATTATAAGCATATTTCTGATAAGGATTTTATGCTTTATTATAAGCATGTTTCTGATATAGGATTTTAAACATATCAGCCAAGTGGTCAAACACAGGTACTAACAGTTCCTATTAGTTTGTGTTCCCTTCCCCCCAAAATTTCCTGCTTCATTACAGGATTTTACTGACTTTAAAGCTATTATGTGGGAGTCCAGATCTTTGGGAGGACTGAGTACCCCTAAAATCTCATTAACAATTCTAATTCAACCAGAAGGTCTGCTCTATCAAATCAAGTAAGATTTTCTTTGGCAGCAGCAATTTCTCAATTAGTGCCATTCTCTGGCTAATTCTAGAACTCTGAAGCAGCCCAATAAGGGAGCACTCACAATAGAATTCTGCTCCTTCAATCCAGAAAGCCCAGGGGCACAGTGAGATTTTTATTCTCTGTGGGATTTCTCTAAAGAATAATTCCAAGGTGATAGGAATTTCCCAGTCTGCACAGGTTCAAACTTGAGGATCTTTGAACAATCCAAAAAAAACCTATGACTATGGTTCAAGTTGAACATTTCTACGAAGTTGTGGAAAGAAAATAAGGGCATCATACTTCATCAAAAAATGGATTCATCATTTGTGTTTCACAGACATATGACTAAAATTCAAAATTTAGAACTGAAAATTTCCTATACTTTTCACTTTTCTTATCTTTTAATATAACATTTTTACCTTCTGTTTCTTCCCTCTAGATCTTACTCTCTTCTAAGCAACCTCCAATTTTTTTATTCTTCTGCCCACAAATTCAATCTCCTTGAAAATTTTATACCATTTCTATTCTTGCTCTTTGTCCCTCCCAAGCCTGAGCATCTATCTGTTTTCCCTTTCTTGCTTTTAATTCTTCCTCATTCTTGTGTTTATGACAGAGTAAGAAGGCAGGGTACAGGCAAGCCAGCTGCAAAGGAAAATATTTCAATGAATTCATGCAAGTCTGAGTTTATGAGGTAAGAGAGAAATGGCTATTAGATCAACATATTAGGGAAGCTAAGGGGCTACTGAGCAACCCACAGTGAAAAGCACTTCTGGAGGTGAGGACCATGTATTCCCTGAAGTTACTAGTGAAGAGTCTGATTTTTGGTTTACATTTGGATAGTGTTTACAATTATTGAATAATTTGTCCTGGTCATAGAAGGAGGAAACAGTCATTATTTAAGCTATAAAAGGAGGTTAAATTATTTCTAGCTGGCTATCTCATGAGATATACAAGATGTTTATCAAGGCTAGAAATCACTGATCAAAAAGTTATCTGGATCCCATTTATATGAAATATCTAAACCTACAGGGACAGAAAGGGGATGAGTGGTTGATAAAGGCTGGGGGAGAAGAGGATAGGGAGTGACTCTTAACGAAAACCAAGGTTTCTTTTGGGTGTGATGAAAATGTTCTAAAATTAAACTGTGGTAATGGTTGCACAATTCTGTCAATACACTGAAAACTACAGAGTGGTAAACTTCATATGGGTGAGTTTTATGTTATTTTAGTTACATCTTAATAAAGCCATTTAAAAAGACTACTATGATTTTTTACCATATGATCATCAAGAGATGCAGAAAAAAACTTTTGACAAAATTCAACACCCATTTATGATAAAAACTCTCCAGAAAGTAGGCATAGAGGGGACATACTTCAACATAATAAAGGCCATATATGACAAACCCACAATAAACACCATTCTAAATTGTGAAAAACTGAAAGCATTTCCTCTAAGATCAGGAACAACACAAGGATATCCACTCTCGCCATTAGTATTCAACATAGTTTTGGAAGTCCTAGCCATGGCAATCAGAGAAAAGAAATGAAAGGAATCCAAATCGCAAAAGTAGTAGTAAAACTGTCACTGTTTGCACATGGTATGATACAATACACAGAAAATCCTAAAGATGCCACCAGAAAACCACTAGAGCTCATTAGTGAATTTGGTAAAGTTGTAGCACACAAAATTAACCCACAGAAATCTTCTACATTCCTATATATACTAACAATGAAAGATTAGGAAGAGAAATCTCGTGACTTCCCTGGTGGTATACTGGGTAAGAATCTGCCTGCCAAAGCAGAGGACATGGGTTCGACCCTGGTCCAGGAAGATTCCACATGACGTGGATCAACTAAGCCTGTGTGCCACAAGTACTGAGCTTGCACTCTAGAACCCGTAAGTCGCCACTCCTGAACCGCAAACCATAACTACTGAGCCTGTGTGCCGCAACTACTGAAGCCCGTGTGCCTAGAGCCCTTGTCCCACAACAAAAGCCTTCACAATGAGAAACCCGCACACTGCAACTAGAGAAAGCCTGTGAGCAGCAACAAAGACCCAGCTCAACCAAAAACAGAATAAATAAATTTAAAGAAAAGATTTTAAAAAAGAAAAATTAAGGAAACAATCCCATTTATCACTATAACAAAAAGAATAAAATACCAAGGAATAAACCTACAAGGAAGCAAAAGTCCTAGGAAACTATAAGATACGGATGAATGAAATAAAAAACACAAACAGATGAAGAAATATACCATGTTCTTGGACTAAAAGACTCAATACTGTGAAAATGACTATACTACCCAAAGCAAACTACAGATTCAGTGCTGCTGCTGCTGCTGCTGCTGTTAAATCGCTTCAGTCGTGTCCGACTCTGTGCGACCCAATGGACGGCAGCCCACCAGGCAGCCTACTAGGCTCCTCCATCCACGGGATTTTCCAGGCAAGAGTACTGGAGTGGGGTGCCACTGCCTTCTCCCCCTTATCACCATAAACAAAAATAAATTCAAAATGAATGAAAGACCAAATGTAAGGCTATAAACTATAAAACTCTTAGAGGAAAACATAGAACACTTTGACATAAATCAAAGCAAGATCTTTTTGGACTCACCTCCTAGAGTAATGAAAATACAAAAATAAATGGGACCTAATTAAACAAATGCTTTTGCACAGCAAAAAGGATCATAAGCAAGATGAAAAGACAACCCTCAGAATGGGAGAAAATATTTGCAAATGAAGCAATGGACAAAAGATTAATCTCCAAAATATACAAACAGCTCATGTAGCTCAATACCGAAAAACAAACTCAGTCCAAAAAGCTGGGTGGAAGATCTATATAGACATTTCTCCAAAGATGACATACAGATGGCCAACAAACACATGAAAAGATGCTCAATATCACTAACTATTGTTGTTGTTTAGTTGCGGCGTCATGTCCAACTCTTTGTGACCCCAAGGACTGCAGCGCATCAGGCCTCCCTGTCCCTCACCATCTCCTGAAGTCTTCCCAAGTTCATGTCCATTTTCATCAGTGATGCCATCCGGTCATCTCATCCTCTGATGCCCCCTTCTCCTCCTCCTCTTCACTAAGTATCAGAGCAAAACAAATCAAAACAACAAATGAGGTACCACTTCACATTGGTCAGAATGGCCATCATTAAAGAGTCTACAAACAAACACTGGAGAGGGTGTGGAGAGAAGGGAAACTCCTACACAGCTGGTAGGAATGTAAATTGGTACAACTACTATGGAGAACAGTATGGAGGTTTCTCTAAAAACTAAAAACAGAACTACCATATGACCTCACAATCCCACTCCTGGGCATATACCTAAAGAAAACCACAATTCAGAAAGTTACGTGCACACCGATGTTCACTGCAGCACTATTTACAATAGCCAGGACATAGAAGCAACCTAAAAATCTCTCAACAGAGGAATGGATAAAGACATAGGCGGGTGGGAGACTGGACCTGACATACACACACTGCTATGTATAAGACAGATAACTCATGAGAACCTACTGTATAGCACAGTGCGCTGTGGTGACCTAAATGGAAAGGAAATCCAAAGAAGAGGGGATATATGCATACATATAGCTGCTTCACTTTGCTGTACAGCAGAAGCTAAACATAGCATTGTAAAGCAACTTATACTATTGTAAAGTAATTAGCCTCCAATTAAAATAAATAAATTTTAAAAAATTAAAGAGAAAAATATAATTATAAAAAAATTTAAAAGAATTACTATGATTTTATATGGCTTTCTATTTATTTTATTTTGTATAAAAAGGTTTAAAAAGATGACATTATTTGTAGCAACATGAAAAAGACTATATTAAATTTTTTTCAGATTAAAAAAGTTATCTGAAAGTTTCTCAGCTGTTCAGTATCTCTTCATCTTACAGCTTCAATATTTACTTCACTCTTTCAACTAAATAATTACTTAACCTCTGTCAATAAACTAAATTTCACCCAAATGAATTCTAATACAAAATATTATTAATTGAGTTAAATATACACTAATTTAAAAGTCCAAATTAAAATCTTAAAAATTAAATTTCAAAAAGCAAATCAAAGTTGACTAATCAAACCAATGAAAACAAGTCAGATAAAGCTCTTATGCTAAATAGTATTTCCATAAAGCTCATGACACAAGTCATTTAGTACCCAAATTACAGTCAGTTTACACAGATATTAGCAGCAGTTTCAATTTCACAAAGTGTGAGACAGAGCTTGCCACTTCTGATGTTTCCTTCATGTTTCATGATTTTTTAATTTATCACCACCTTCCAGACATGCTATGATGTGAATCACACTCTCCATAAGATACTCTTCTTACACTTCTACAAAGCTATGTAGAAATTACTATACAATTTTTTAAAGTAAACTTTAGAAGTACACAATTGCCTGAAGAATACCTAAGCTTAATTAATCAGTGACTTAGAGGATTTAGTGACTATAAAATTAGATACTGAGCTATTTCTACTAAACATTATAGTATAAGCAAAATATTAAATGATTTAGATGGCATAGAGCTATTTAGTTTTTAAAGTTTCCTAAGACTGTTCTGGTATTCACAATCTCAATTTGCCTCATCTGTTAACCATTTTAAATTTCTCAGTTTTGGGTAACTTGTCTAGATATTCAGAAGTGGATTCAATTCCCAGTTTGCTGTTTTTTAATCCTTGCATGTTTGAAGATTCACACACTGGCCCAGAAAACAATAGCTGACTTCCTCAGCCAGTTCAGTACTTTTTCAAAGGAAACATGTCTCTTTTGTTCATAGGTATCAATATTTAGCATTACATAGTGACATCTGATTAATATATGACATCATTATCATGACTTCTCCCTTGTCAACAGCACTAGAAACTGTTTTCTGTCAAGGAAAAGGTATTCTCATAGAAGTTGACCTATAAACAAATTGTATCCTACCATTTCCGTTGTTATTCTACAGAATGCATAGTTCTAATTTACCAGTCAAAAACTTGATTTTCAGATTACTGTTCACTAATGACTTTTAAAAGTTTCTGAACATCATTAGATACACATTCATTACTAAAATGCCACATGAGATATGCTGAAGGAGATAAGAGAAAAGATGTAGTTTTGACTAGAAGCTACAGCCTATACATTCTCTTTCCCTGGGTTGTTATTCATTTGCTCATTCAACATTCATGTATGGGTTTTTTTTTTTTTTAAAAGACTTTTTAAAAAAGACTTTTCTATGTGAGAAGCAAAGTGTAAGGAGATTTAAACTCAAAGGATTAATTTCCGGGAGCCAAGTGTGATTTCAGACAAAAATATCTTGAACTTAGTCTGGGAGTTTTACAGTATAAAATGAATAATCCCATTTGCATTTAAAGAGATCCTTATTCTACTGACTGTAGTACACCAGTACAAGATCACTCTAGATGGCTGACTGGCTGTTAAAGTACTTGCTAACAGTATCAGGAAGTATTTATACAGACAGAGAAAATGAAGATGACATATATGGAATAACAGAATTAAATTATGGGTTGACCACAAAACACAAGCTGCCACTTCTAAGATCTGCCTCTTGATGTCCAAAACAGCCTTAAAGACTCCTGGCAAAGATAATACTCTACTGCTTTATGAAAAGCAGTAGAAAAGTAAAAAGTAAAAAGCAGTAGCTTTATGAAAAGTGAAAATTCTGTTACTATCTATTTATATTCTGAAGCATGACAGAATACTGCAAAAATGTTTTCCAACAGTCTGGTTAAGTTTTGCAATTCTGTTTGTAAAACTAAACACACAAAAACATATATACATTGCCACTCCATGCTTAGCCTCGTTGTTAATATTTTCATTACTAAATTTTGTTAACAAAATAAGCAAGCTGCATCTCAAACAGCTGTTGTTGTTGTTGAGTCGCTAAGTCATGTCTGACTCTTTTGTGACCCCATGGACTGTGACCTGCCAGGCTCCTCTGTCCCTGCAACTTCCCTGGCAAGAATACTGGAGTGGGTTGCCATTTCCTTCTCTAGGGGATCTTCCTGACCCAGGGATTGAACCCACATCTCCTGCTTGGCAGGTGGATTCATCACCACTGAGCAACCTGGGAAACCTGCATCTCAAATAGACATGCCAAATATGACACAATTTTCTACCACTCATAATCAAAGACAAGGAGCAATGCTAAAAAGCCAAGACATTCAAAGTTGGTAATGAACTATGGTCTTATTCTCTGAGGGAGTACAACAGTTCCTATATAGCATATTTTAATATAAAATAATTAAGCCACATACAGCATGACTCAAAACAAAACAAACAAAAAACCTATTTATCTACATCCCTGCCTGACAAGAGTATTATCACAGATGAACACAAAGCACCAGGCTAAATTTAAACTGGATTATCTGTGACCTATACTGTCTCATAGTCTGCTATATTTCTGGCTCATATTCAATTTTCTTTGTCCTGTGGGTAGGCATGGCAACCTACTCCAGTATTCTTGCCTGGAGAATCCCATGGACAGAGCAGCCTGGCGGGCTATAGTTCACAGGGTCGCAAAGACACGGCTGCAGCGACTGAGCACACACACACGTTCATCAGAAAATGAGCAGGGAGACTACAAAGAATAAATAATCATATACTGAGCGCATATTTAAAACAAATGAAACCTGATCCTTGTTTTCAAGGAATTTACCTTTAATAAACCTTATTACGAAATGTTCTATTTATAGTATAATATCTATTATGAGCCCTTGTGTTTAAGACTATCTTCTTAAACTAAGAATTTAATTTGAATAAAGGGCTGATGAAATCATTTATGTCAGTGGGTGTCACAGAAGTGAGCATGAATTAAATAAGCCATAAGACAAAATTATGTATGACTTGTAGTACTAGTTGTATTATAGCTTTAACTTACAAGTGCTTTTTATATAAAAAATTAAATAGTTGTTTTTGATGAAAAGTTCTAAAGGAAGCTGACATGACATGTGATACTGTCGTTTTCAACTCTAGTTTATACTTACACCTCAGACTGTAACTCACAAGATTCACTCTTGTGAATTCACAATTGTCTAAAGTTATTTTCACCAGGAAGCAATGAAACTGCAGTGACACACATATATAATTACTTGAAAAGTCCAAGGACATGTATTTGGCTTCTGTTATTAGCTGTGAAAATTAACCTTTGTCTTAACTTCCTCACCTGTTGATACAAGTAGTAATAGTACAATATCTATCTCATATAGACAGTTATAAAAGATTTAATGAGCTAGTACTTCAAAATGTCTATGATAATAACTGGCATATAAGTGGTCAGTAACATTAGCTCTCATTGTTACAAGCTAATGTCAAAGCCAGAAAAAGTTAAGAGGCACACAAAGAATCAAATTCGTGATTCTGGTCTCGTTAGTATCATGCTCCAATTAATGGATCTAAGCAATCACAGACTCCTTATATACAATTATCCACTCAAAAAATTCAATAAAGAAAACTGTACTATTTTCTAAATTCTAGAAACAGTTAACAATTTGATAAAGCTTAAGTTTAGCTTAGAGATTTATACGAATACAGACTATTCATATATTAGCCATTTGTTTAAAAGTTAAAAGTCACAAGTTGATAGTTATTTCCATTTTTACTTATTTAAAAAATATTTTATTTAATTAAAAAATTTTTTTGCTGTACTGGGTCTTCATTGCTTCGGGCTTTTTCTAGTTACTTTTTGCACTGTGCAGGCTTCATTCACTGCAGGGGCTTCTCTTGTCACGAAGCACGAGCTCTGGGCATTCAGGCTCGGTAGCTGCGGCATGTGAACTCAGCAGCTGCAGCCCATGGGCTCTACAGCTTGGGCTCAGTAACCGTGGCACATGGGCTTAGTTGCCCGGCAGCATGTGGGATCTTCTTGAACCCATGTCTCCTGCATTGGTAGGAGGATTCTTAACTACTGGACCACCAGGGAAGTTCCTATCTCCCTTTTTAAACTGATAACATTGTCTAGTTGCTGTGATTCCACAATTCCTTTCTGTTTAAAAGAATGCCTGATTATAATAATTGCAAATATAACTCTGGAAAGGGATGAATGGGATGGCTATGAGTCCTATTTAAACCTCAAAGCCAAAACACAGGAAGGTAAGATGAAATCCTTAGATTCAGAGTCAACATAATTTTCTACACTAACATAACAACTCGACACCGTTCAGATTTGCACAATCTTCATGCAGTTAAAAATGTAGGTTTCGGGAGTTCCCTGGTGGTCCAGTGGTTAGGACTTGTCTTTTTCACTGCCAGGGCCCAGGTTTAATCCCTGGCTGGGGAACTAAGATCCTGCAAGCCAAGTAATGTGGCAGGAAAAATATATATATATATATATATAAGCTCAACCAAAATAATATTTAAAAAGAGAGTGAGAACAGAGTCAGAAATATCTGCCACCAGAAAGCCTGTAACTTCTTCTACCTCTGCTACAGCAATCACACCCACCTCCAGGTAGATTTTGCCTAATAAAAAATACCTGAATGTCCACTATCCACAGGCCCTGTGCCAGGCTTTGGATACAGTAAAGATATTGTATTTTTCCCTTCTGAATTTTATAAGTAAATTGAGCACACAATTATAATTAAAACACAAATACTTCACAGTAAAGTATATGATTAAAGCTGTACAAATAATAGATGATACTATGGAAGTACAAAGAGAAGAGAAATGAAACATTCTGGAGATCAGGAAAGGTTTTGTGGGGGAGAAAATACTAGAAATGAGCTTTGATAAAGAAGAAAACAAAAGCTGGTGAAGGAGGGATAAGAATTCTGAACTATCAATTAGCATGAGCAAAGCTCCACTGAGAGGGAGAAAGTACAGGGTGTGGCCCAGAGATGGCAAGGGTGCCAGTTTGGTTGAAATAGATCCGTCCTGAGGTCCAACTATGGAAAGTGTCAAAGCCAAACCAAGAATTCTAAACTTAATTCTAGAGGCAAAAGGAAGTTACTAAATATAGAGCAGAGAAATAATGTGATGAAAATAGTATTTTAGGAAAAATTTCGTGATGCTTTAATGAATGGAGGAGAGAGATGCCGTACAAGATGTTAACAGGAAAGACAAGTTTTGAAGTATTAAACATGGTTTGGGTATGAATTAATAAGACCTGAACTGTTCCAATACAATTTTTCAATCTTAAATAACCCAGGACCCACATACAAAGCCTAAATGCCTTTTTTGAAGACTATTTTTTTTGTTTCATAAGAAGAACTGAGTTACTTAGAATAATCTATGTCTCTCACTCTCTTTTGCATCTTTTCTGTAGTAATACTCCTCTTGCCCATTTCTAATCATGAACCGTTTCCTTTTTAAAACTCCAACCCATGTCCTCCGTCATTTACTGATCATTCTTGTCTGAACATTCACCTTTGCTTTATTACTTACTCTTTATTCTCTATTTAACCATCAAATCCCACCTAATCATTAACCTAATTTATCTCCAGCTTCATATAGTCAAATAAATCTACTCATACGCAACTTTCTTTTCTATTATCTCTTAATTTTTAGTGTACTCATATACGAAGTCTATATGCCCACAACATTTACAACCTCTTCTAAAGCCTCCACTCAATCTCCTAGTTTGTCTTTCAGGCTCACTGCTAAAGCTATGCTCAAAGACCACCCTCTCATACTCCCATTCCCTCATACATATACCCACTCATACTAAGTTTCTATTCCCCTAAGAATCTCTAGATTTCATATACTCAATAATAGCAGCTACCACTTATTTCTTCACAGTAGAAAACATGTCATGTGCTTTACACGATCATCTCATTTAATCTTCGAGATTACCTAATGACAGAGCTTCCCTGGTAGTCCAGTGGTTAAGAATCTTCCTGACAATGCAGGCGACATGGATTCAGTTCCTGGTCTGGGAAGATCACACATGCTGCAGACACACTACTAAGTCGTGCGCCACAACTACTGAGTCACCATGTACTGCAATTACTGAAGCCCATGTGCCTAAAGCCCATGCTCAGCAACACCGAAGCCACCACAAAGAGAAGCTGGAGCACAGAAACGAGAGTAGCCCCCGCTCACCGCAACTACAGAATGCCAGCGGACAACAGTGAAGACTCAGCGCAGTGAAACAAAGATTACCTAATGAAAAAGGTTTTTCCATTTGACTTGGACAGATGAAGAAAACTGAGGCTTAGAAAAATCAAGTAGCTTGCTGAAGATCACCCCACTAGTAAGTTTCACCATGTTCTCTAGAGCCTTCAATATAGCTCCACTGACTGTATGCACTCAGAAACATTTCCCCAAGTCCTTCATTACAGGTGATCAACTATTTGACAATTAATATTGATTCCATTTCTTAGTCTGAACAATGATAGTTGAACACATAAAACTGTTTATCTCTGTTGACTTTGAAACTTTGGGAATGAGAAAATGATCTTAACTTCTTAAATTTCTATGGAATGTTTTAAAAGGGACTCTCACACTGGAAGACTTATACTACATAAATTTGTAAGGTTCCTTTTAATTCTAGGAATGTGTATCAGAAGCATAACATTCAGCTTTTCAAATTTTGATTCCTAGGAACAACAAGGATAATCTAACTGGGAAAAGTCTGCTCAGGAGTTTTGTATTTACAGATCTGATTCTGGCACATTACTTACACTCTCTAATCCTACATTTCTTCATCTGCAACACAGAGATAACATCATATGCTTTAGATGGTTGTGGTGAAAATTAAAGCCTCATGCAAATAAATGGTCAATAAATTACAGATTTTATTATTCACTTTCCTATGTATCTAGACGTAGTTTGGTTTCATAGGATTTTAATTCAAATCATATCAGACATGAAAAAAGCCTAGTGACTTTCAATCCATATCCTAAATATGAATACTACATAAACTAAGAAAATGGAGTCCAGATAAACATATTAAGAAATATAAAAACTGAAACTCCCTTCTTTATCATTTACTCAACAAATGTTTAAAACATCTCTTAATTTATAAACACAGTATCAACAATCCGTGAACACACATTAACATTCATTATCTTTCCCTCAGTTTTCTACAAAAATTCTAAAAACTCTTATCACATTTCAGATAAAGGTATACAGAAGCTCTTAATTACTTTCTCTAGCTCCTTCTACCTACCTCAGCAAAAGAAAAGTTAGGTAAAGATACACAGATAGCTAGGACATCCAAAAGTCAAAATCATCAAGAAATATATTCTAGAGATTCATAATAAAATATAAAATTATTACTTGTGCATAAGAGCAAATTAGGCATTGGAAAGAACAAAAGAAAGAATATAGGTAATCAAACTTGTGATTTTGATATTCAGTTCAGTTCAGTTGCTAAGTCTTGTCCATCTGTTCGCAACCCCATGGACTGCAGCATACCTGGCTTCCCTGTCTATCACCAACTCCTGGAGCTTGCTCAAACTCATGTCCATTGAGTCAGTGATGCCATCCAACCATCTAATCCTCTGTCATCCCCTTCTCCTTCTGATACAGTTTAACCCAAATTACTTTCATATAACACTAGTTAATAATCCCAAGTCAGAAAATTTCCTGGCTAACAGTGAAATAGAAAATGAAGCAATTCAATCTTTAAAAGTTTGTCACCAACATATGAGATGGAAGACAGAACATATTCTGGAATAAAGTTACTAACCAAGGTACAGGAAGGCACAAACTTTTACCTAGTTGCTTCACAATACCTTTTCCTTCCCCTAAGGTCCATATATTTCACAGGGCCACACCTTGTTTTATCTTCTATTTGACTCTTACAGGACTCCACTTGCACAAATATTCTGAAAGGGATGCCTCCTTCCTCTGATTGGGTAAGGATGGAAAGTAGTCAAGAGGACCACTCAGAGTCAGGTGCCCAAGTGTCATTCAGGGGATCATCAAAATATCACCTTACAATTAGTTATTTAATTGTATCTACATGATCACCAACTCACATCTTAAGAGATTAATCCAGCACTCAGGCATGAGCATTTCAGGGATAACAAGCTCCCTATGGACATATGTCAGTCTTTAGTTTCAAATTTTCAAACAAATAAGCATTTGCAGTTAAACCAGAATCAGCTACACATGCTATTAGCCATTCTAATAAAGTCTAAGTGCTATGTGAACAAATTCAAAGACTGTATAGGTTTTTTACTAACTGCTTAGCAATATTTACCATGTGAAAATACACTGTACTATAGATTTCTTTGAAAAAACTGCATATTAGAGAACAAATTTTCAAATGAAGGTTTATTAACGAGTCAAGATAAGCAAGACCTAGCTTGAACTGACAGGAAAACCTGCACAATGTGTTCTTAAAATGCCCTTCACATCAAATTACCAAGGGTCCTGTGCTTGTTCAAACCTGTAGGCTCAACCATCCTTTGTCTCTTGTGGAATCTCCATCCGCCTTCCTCCCAAGAGCTTTTCTAGACTTCTCACTCCCAACAGAAAAATCAGCAAAGGCCACCCATAGGAATATCTTTCCTAAATAATAATCACTGACTTAAAATTCTTTCAAGAAAGACACAACCCTGAAAGAAAATCAGTGTCAGAATGCTGAAACATCTAAGTGCCTGGCACATAACAGGCATTGAGTCAAAGCCTATTAAATACACAATGTTGAGAATAAGAAACATTCGATAATCTACCCCTTTGGCTTTGCTGATGTTTGGAACACAACCACGACCAAACAATTCTTGTCTCCTAGAGCAGTGTTTCTTTCAACAGTTTATACTGTACTTATAAACATCAATTTTGTTCTTCAAACTAAAATATAAACCACTTTTATATGTTAACACACACACACATCACATAAAAAGAAATTCTGATGACTCAAGTATTCGACCATTCTATTTCTCAAATATATACTGAAGTTTACCAGTCTTAATATACCTCTCCCATAAAATAATTACTTCACTGATGTGAAAAATATCTAGTGATATCTAATCAAAAATGTCTTAACTTCTATGTGCAGTTCATTATAGTTTCCAAAATGTAGTATAGCTGTACCTTGCAGGTTAAAAGTAATCATCACTTTATGATTGAATGTTTAACAGATACTTTTGAGTTACACGTAAGAACAGACCTAAAACATCAAACAAGAAATGTTACTTTGTGCTTCAAATTGTCAAAAGAAACAAAATCAATCAATAAAATCAAAAGAAACAAAATACACTTAACAAAACACGGAGTGGGGTGGGTCACTATTGCCCTAGTCAGTTTCCTAATCTCTAAAGAGTTACAGAACCACAGACTTTGGAAAAGGCCCAATATGTAAAAAGATAAAAACATTAAAGTGAAATTGTCCGAGTTAAAGAGCAGGTGGGGAGCACTCCCTGCTGAACTCCTGAGAGTTCTGGAACTCCTAAGGCTCAGAAGAGCACTGTTAAAAATCTGATTCTGTTCAGAGTTCTTTGCACCTAAAAAGTGGTTGCGTTTAAAACCCCAACGTGCAAGCCTGAAAAGATTAAACCTTTTCCTCGGAAAAACTTTTTTAAAATTTCTAATTTCCTTTAGTAATGTCAAAATCATCTACTCCGGGAAAACAAAAACCACCTCCCATGGATTTTTACATCTCCCATACTCTTCCAGTCACTTCTTAAGATGCATTCGGCTTATTACTCCAACCAGAAGAAAATTTAGAGTTGGGAGTGGGGCGGTGGGCGAATAGACTTCCTGGCTTGCACAACTTAAGTATGACCTTTGTGGATTTTTAGAGCACCGCGGTACTTGGGGGGGGGGGGGGGGGGCGGGAAACAAACCTCAGGTGATGAGATTTTCAAAACATATCTAAAACTGCGGTTGGCAGAGGCTCTCCACAGCCAGCTGTCCTTCAAGAAAATACTTAACATGTACAAGCAGAGCAGAACCACACCTCAACTAAACTCTAGCATCAGGAACTTTTATACGGTTAAAAAGAGAAATCAGTTCGATTTACTTCAATGGATTTGTTCGATGCCTAAATAATGAATGAACTGGAGGCATCACTGACTTGAGTTCTGAAAGAACCTCACTCTCAGCACGGTCTCCATAAAAACCTGAAGCAAATTCCCCCAAATTTAGTGTTTCGAAGCCAAGTCCGGTCCGAAGGAAGCCTCTCCCCGCTTCTATCTCTCGGCCTCGCTCCAAGGGTTGGAGCCCAGGCGGGTGGAGGGGCCGGACGCCCCCTCCCCGCTCGGGAAAAGTTCCGCCGGCTGCTCTCGGGACAGGCCGGGCCGCGGGCCTCGTCCGCGTCGCCGCTACTAACATCGAGCCGGGCCTGTGCGGCCGGAGGGTCGCGACCCCTCCCCCGGCCGCCGCCACAAACGCCCCGCCCCCGCCTCCCCGCCACCGCCTCCCCGCCACCGCCCTCGCGGAGCGTTAACCCCTCGCCGCCCGCCGCCGGGCTCCGGGGAGGAGGCCGGGCCAGGGGGTGGAGTTGTCGCGTCTCCTCCCGGGAGCGCCCGGGCAGACGCCCGGCTTGTTTACAGGCCCCAGGCCCCAGGCCTGGCCACCGCCGCGCAGGCCCACGCCGCCCTCCCTCCCGCCCGCCGTCGGCCCGAGCGTCGCGCTTACCCGGAGCAGCCGCGGACGGGCAAGTCCCTGGTCCGCCGAGGCGGCGGCGGCGACGGCGGCCGGGGAGGGGGCAGGAGGGGGGTCACCGCGGCGGCGGCCGGCCAGGTCAGGCCGGGGAGGGGGCGGAGGAGGGGAGGAGCCGGGCTGCGTCCGGGCCCCCGGCTCTCGGCGCCCTCGCGGCTCAGATCATCCGGGCGTTGGAGCGGGAGGCGGAGAGCGGGTCCGGGAGGAGGAAGAGCCGAAGAGTCATAGCTTTCGCGCCCCACCTGCCTGGCGCCCCCCACCCCCCCTCCCCAACCACCGGTTCCCGAGCTGCAGCCGCCGGAGCACCCGAAGCTGCAAGCCGGGCGGGCGCCGAGACCACAGCTCCCTCCCTCCCGCGCGCGCTCCCGCCCCTAGCGCCGCCACCGCCGCCGCCGCCGCCTCGAGCGCGTCCCCGCGCAGGCGCGCTCTCGACGGCGCCGTGCTGCCCTTCCCCCACGCCTCCGACTGCCCCGCCCCGCCCCACCCCTCCCCGTCGGCTCAGCCCTCGCTACAGATGCGGCGCGGTGGAGCAGCTGGAGAGACCCGGATGTCGTTGGGCAGGAACCGCAGCGCCGGGCGGCCAGCGGGCGGGGGTGAGGGGGGAGGGGGGAGGGGGGCGGGCGCAGATGACGTCACTGCCCTACCCGGTATGTTTCGCCGCAGTCGGCTTGCTACCCCGGCCTCAGACCGAGGCTTAAGGGAGCATCGCGAATCCCGGATCGGAACCGGAACCGGGGCCTTAATCCCCCGGCGCTGGGTTGGACGGAGTGTGCGATTGTTAGGAGCCCCAGGAATCGAGATGCCCTCCAAGCCTGGCAGCCTGCCGACGGGAACTCAGACGCTCCCCAGGGGCATCCCGGCCTCCCGGCGCGGCGCTACCATCTGTCTGCAAATACACAAACCGCTCCCTGCTTAGGCGCAGTCCACAGAAGCCGGAGGACAACCCCGTGCTTTCGACTTCTCTCGGGCACGATCGCGGCCTGGTCGAGGCCTGGCTGCTGCGGCTCAAAAGTTAACTCGGTGTCAGGCCGCCGCCAGACCCCCTCCTCCCAGGCTCCACGCCTCCAGAGCCACCCTACCCCCAAGGGACCCTTGGAGACACTCGCAGGTACCCCAGCCACACCTCGCATCTCGAAGGGCAACTAACTACCCGTACACCGTACTGCCATCCACCCACATGCGAGTGCAACTGATACACACACGAGGCACATGCTCTGAGTTTCTGGCCGGTTTCCAGTCTGTAGCTCGTGAGGTTCCACATTGTATTTATTTGCACTTGTTAGACAGTCACGTGATTCTGTCACTGAGGACTTCCAACGACCTCCAGTGAGGTTAAAGAAACGAAAGATATTTCAAATTCCGGAAGACAATAAAAACGTAACAGCTGCTTATATTAAGAGTTGGAGATCTGCTAAACCTAGTTGAAACTGAAAGTTCAGGTGACCAAAATCCAGCTCAGCTAGCTAGACCACGGAAAACCGGACCCACGCTGTTTGCAGACGCTGGGGATAGAATGACAAACCCTAGGCGGCCAATGAATCAGAACTGAGGAGCAGTACATCACCAGCAGGGTCTCCTATTGGCTGGGGTGTCCTTCCTTTCTCTTGTCAGAGACTTAACCTGTTCGGAGATTTGACCTACACCACATTTGCAGGAACAGAAGTTTAAAGATATGAGATTTAAAATTTTTTAAAGATTTGAGATTTTAGAAAAGATAGATTTGAGATCTGAGATTTAAAAAGATGCTCTGGTAAATACAAAGAAAAACTAAACACTTCATTATTAGAGGCAGGTACTTTAAAAAGAACAACTGAAAATATTATCCAAATAGTGTTCTGGCGGATAAGGTAAATTTGTGATGGGGCCTCTCTATTTTATCCCAGGAGCTTGTACCCCACTTTGTATCTCCTAAAATACAAGTGCTTAGTTTGTATCTCCTGAAACCACTTTGTTGCTCCAATTCTTAGATCAAAAGCAACCCATTTATTCTGTCCCTGTCATTTAGCTTAGGCTTCCCTGGTGGCTCAGCTGGTAAAGAATCCTCCTACAATGCCAGAGACTTGGGTTCTATCCCTGAGTTGGGAAGATCCCCTGGAGAAAGGAACCGATACCCACTCCAGTATTCTGGCCTGAAGAATTCCATGGACTTAACAGTCGCAAAGAGTCAGACACGACTGAGCGACTTTAACATGAAGTAAAGTGAAGTCGCTCAGTCGTGCTTGACTCTTAGCGACCCCATGGACAGTAGCCTGCACCAAGCTCCTCTGTCCAAGGGATTTTCTAGGCAAGAGTACTGGACTGGGTTGCCGTTGTGGCTCAGCTGGTAAAGAATCCGCCTGCAATATGGGAGACCTGGGTTGGGAAGATCCCCTGGAGAAGGGAAAGGCTACCCACTCCAGTACCTGCCCTGGAGAATTCCATGGGCTGTATAGTCCATGGGGTTGCAAAGAGTCAGACATGACTGAGTGACTTTCACATAGCTGCTGTAAAAGCTGTCTGGAGTTTTTTCAACATTTTTGGGAAGATTCTGTTCCTTTCACTTTCAGGTGTGGGACCTAATAACAGTATCAAACAATATCACCCAAAGATCACTGGCAGGCCACTTCTTCAAGGAACTTCAGTGTTATTCTACCAAGTATCTTTGGGGTTAGGATTTCTTAGAGTAAGATGAAGATAGGATCATTTCCAGGTATACAAAGTAAAAATAAAGTTCACTTATATATTTGGTCCCAGTATTATCTGAGGATATATTTCCTAATTAATTCTCCCCACATTTGCTAAAAGAAAATAGAAGGAAATTAGATCAAATATCTTTGAAATTGTACCTAATTGGAATCCATAATGCTTCAGGCATGGATTGCTAACATCCATGCTAACATCCACATGCTCACAGCATGAGTAGCATGCTAGTGGACTCATTACCATTCTAAAATGGAAAGCCCATGTGCCTACCCCTATTTGGAGCACCCTTAGAAAACACATTTTCTTATTCATAAGACAGAACCTGGGTCACCAGCGGCACTGTTGAACTATAAAGAGCTCGAAGGTCTTGCCTGTCATTCTGCTTCCTTCCTTTAGGCTTCCACATCTTTCTTCTCTCTGTTCTACACTTATAGAAGAATCTGAGTCAATTATAACGGAAGAGGTAGAAAAATAGGAAATATGAGCATAAATAATTTTTTAAGGAGTCTGTAGTGTACCATAGACTGCCAGTCAAGCTGCACCTTCCCACTATTTCTTATTTCTGAATACAGTTTGCAGGAACATTGAGGTATTGAAGGTATTCATGAGGAAACTCATAGGTTGTAAGATTAACAGTTTAGAATTTGGAAGAAAGATATCTTAATATGATCTAAATAAATGTTTAGATGTGCTTGATGTTAAATGTTAAATGTGCTTGATATAATAGCCTCTTCCTTATTATTAATGTTATACTACATTTTATATTCCCTAAATATTGTACTAAATATTCCCTAAATATTATGCTAAGGGTAAACAAAATTAAACTATTAGAAGAGGGGAAAGTGACATTGAAAAAAGAAGGTTAAAATTTTCTTCTCTTTTCAACTATAAGGCTTTGCTTGGGCCTCCTACACACATTTGGGATGTTCATAGTCAGTTTTGGCAAAACATCAGTAAGAATATATTGCCCTAATCGTACTTTGGTAATTTTTACAGGTATATTGTAAAACTGTTCTACTCTGCTTCAGAAATCTGTTTGTATTTCAGTTACCAAAGAGGAAGGTGATTTTCTGAAAGGTTAGTTTTCAAGTCCTGGATTTAACTGTCTGCCATTAGACTAGTAACTGAGAGGCTTGGGGATGAGGACAGGCAGTGATGAATTGGAAGCTTACTCTGGTCAGCAGTACTCCTGTCTTTTCCTCCATAATCAGGATTTTTTCTTAAGGTCTACATTTTTTGTAAAGCCAAATTACTATTGTGAATCCATCCAAGATAGTCACCTAAGACAGCCTGGCTTGGGCTTCTCGAAATGATCTCAGTGATGTAAGTAGTCCCTCAGGTGAGGACCTGTGAACCCCTCAGCCGAATCATCCATCCGTTCACACTGAGGCCAGTCACTACCCAAGAGCCGCAAAGCCAAGCAGAACATACACTCAACACGCTTCCTCCTCCTCCTTCACTACCTGTTGCACGTATTTTTCTCACAGATATCCTCTTCTTATGTCCTCCTCTTCTCTCTTTTCTCCTTCTTATTCTCTCTTTCTTCTGTTCTCTTCTTGTCTCCTTTGCTCTTCTTTTTTTCATTTTTCTTTTCTCACTTTTCCTGAGCCTAGTAGAAATTACAGTTTCTGCTACCCACTTTCTGCTGAAGAAATACATATGAGCTGCTAGGCCCCTATACTAATTTTGTTGGGAGGGATGAACCCCCCTCACCTGACCCTCCTTGCTCCATCCTCTCTGACCATAGCAGGTCATGAAAATCAGCTGTTTAAAGGACAGTCACAGAATGAACAGGATTAGAGAATCTTGTCCTGTATGACATCACTGAGGTGGCCCCACTGGGGTGGGGCAGACAGGAGCCGGCAGGTTGGAGCTGCCATTGTGGCTACTCCTGGACCCTAGAGAAATGTGGCCACTGGGAGTGTCACAGGTCAAGCCCTGGCTAGTCTTTAGGGTAGGATGTTGCCTTAAGAGACTGTAGGTGCCCCAGCCCCACACCATCGATGTGGACCTTATTAGACAAGTTCATCTGTTCAGTAGCTGCCTATTATGTGCTAGGCACTGTGCTGGATACTAGGGGTAGTTTATGACATCAGTGAGCAAAACTCTCAGCCCCAAGCAGCTGATGTTATAATGAAAGATATAGACAAAGAAGTAAACAAATGAACAAGGAAATTACAGGTTGTGATCAGTGCTGTGAAGGAAATAAGTAAGGAAATAGACTGGCGAGGGGACTTGAAACAAGTATACAGGGAAGACCTTTCTAAGAAGGCAGGATTCGAGCTGAAGGATGAGGAGTCAGCTTTGTAATCAACCAGGGAAGAGCTTTCCAGGCTGAAAGATCGCCAGAAACCAAGGGCCTGATGTGGGAAAGGGCTTGAGAGAATAGTTGTCTGCAGACCAAAGAGAAGTTCAGAATGCTCAGGCAAATATTTTATAAAGTTGCTCAAGTTTAGAATTATAACTTAAAATATTTGAGATACTTAATCCAGTTTACAGCTAGGAAACCACATTGAGTAGAGGGGCACAATTCATACAAAATAACTTGCTGAATTGATCTAGTCCTAAAAGGCAAAGCAGTTTTGAGAAATCAAAATTAAAAATCAAAGGACTTTTATTCAGCTATTGAAATTAAGAAGCATTCTGCAATACCATAAAGAGGTCCCTTCAAACTGTCCAACGGGAGCTAGAAATGAGTAAACTAAAGTTTAGAAAAAAATGTTTTTCTCCCAGTTTAGATAGCTATTCTTAATAAGACTTAACAAAAATTTGGACTTCTTGAGAATAATTTTTCCAGGAGTTTACTGTCTGTTGTGGGCATTGCAGAAGATCTCACACTAAAGCATACTTTTGAAAGCTGCACATATTTTGGAAGAGAAGGGGATGACAGAGGATGAGATAGTTGGATGGCATCACTGACTCGATGGAAATGAGTTTGAGCAAGCTCCAGGAGTTGGTGATGGAAAGGGAAGCCTGGCATGCTGCAGTCCATGAGGTCGCAAAGAGCTGGACACGACTGAGCAACTGAACTGAACTGAACAATGAATGCCTAGTTGAAAACTAGTGATGGAATGACCGTCATAATAAAGATTTTTTTTTTCTGTATCTGACTCTACAGTTTACAAAGCCCTGTCACTTAGACCAGCCAATTTTATCATCAAAATAACCCTTGGGCAAGGCAAGAACTGCTCTCATCCTTTACAGAAGAGAAAACTGAGGATCAGAGAGCTAGCTAGCAATTGCCCAAGGTCATCAAAAGTAATGACTGGTACCCAGGTTTTCCCTTGTATCCTATAGACCAACCCTAGCTTTTATATGTAGTAATAAAAGTAGTCAGGAGAGTCAGGGGTAGAAAGAGCATGGACTTAGAGTCAACGATGGTGTTCAAAACTGGTTTATACTATCTCCTGAGAGCAGAGTGTTAAATTTCTAGGAATTTTGCCAGTTTGTTAAACACAGCCACTGTTAAAAATTAAATTATATAAACCTCCAATTATATTTTAAACAAAGATGATATATGGTATTGAAACAAACTCACAGATATAAAAAACAAACTTATGGTTACCAAGGGGGGAAGGGGATAGAGGGATAAATTAGGAGTTTGGGATAAACATACACACACTACTATGTATAAAAATAGATAACCAACAAGGACCTATTGTACAGAAGAGGAAACTATATTCAGTATCTTATAATCTATAAGGGAAAAATATCTGAAAAAATATGCATATGTATGTGTTTATACATATCTATAACTGAATTACTTTGCTGTACACATGAAACGAACACATTGTAAATCAACTATACTTCTTATCTAAAATAAGAAAAAGATAATATATATTAGAAACATATATTTTAAAATATCTAAATACATGCTGCTATTATCTCTGCTCCTGAGGTACTTACGTGTATTGTGCCTGAATGGTAGAAATACTCTATGATGTGTTACTGCACATCTCTTCCCAATGCCACATTCAGTGACTTCACTTTGGGAGCTTGAAACTGGCCATGGAGGGAGCATTTACATGATGGCAATCGGCAAATGCCACAAATCAAGAACTGACATTGCTTTGTTGATGGTCTAGATAGAAGAAAGTGACAGAGGAACTGTTAATAATGCAAATTAAATGTAAAAAGCATGTTGCTAAAGCTGTTAGGTGGTGAATGGCACAAGGACATTCAACTCAGCAAAGAAGTCATATTGTTGGTGAATAAGTTCCCATATACATCTTTATTGTGTCACTTTTATCTTAGATGAAAATATTAAGGGGACGACAGAGGATGAGATGGTTGGATGGCATCACCTACTTGATGGACTTGTGTTTGAGCAAGCTCCAGGAGTTGGTAATGGACAGGGAAGCCTGGCGTGCTGCAGTCCATGGAGTTGCAGAGTCAGACACAACTGAGCGACTAAACTGAACTGACTGATGTCAGAACTACATTTGGGTGGTCTATAGGATACAAGGAACAGCTGGTTGTTAAACATTTACCAGCATACCACTGGGTCTGCTGCACTATGCCAGCTGGGCCACTTACAGATTTGGTGACCTTAAGCTTGTCACTTACACTATTAGCCTTGGTTTCATTCTTCACAGAATACTTCCTCTCAGGATGTATTGTGATATTTAAAACAGATGAGGTGCTCTTGACCACCACACCCTTCTTTCTCCTCCTTGGCAGATCCTTCTCTCACTAGAGTTTGTATATAGATACATTCGTTCTCAGTCTCCCTTGCAGCCTAGGGCAGCACCCCAGCCTGTATGTCAGCGCACACTGCTATATTTCAAATAGGTTACAGATATGACAAGGTATTGATCCCTTAAGCCTTCAGAACATTTGAGTGAGGCTCAGCTGCTGAAACCTGAGATGGTCCCATCTGGCTAAAAGCAATTCTACTCAGGCACTCTCTATGTCATAAAAACATTGCTTTATTTATTTCTGTCACTGTAAAAAGAGTTGGGTAGCGCTGCCTTAAGGCAGGGATGTGTGACGCAATTCTGACCAATGGAACCTGAGGAAAAGTCTTGGGGGTATGGATCTCAGACTGATTTTCCTCCCTAATAAAAAGAGTCACACAAGAGAAAGTACCCTTAGGTGTGTTGTTATCTCTATAGGTGAGCCTGGAACCTCTGGGCTGTCTTGTAAAGGACCAACTGATGAGAAGGGGAATGATGACAAAAGTCTGAATGCTACACCCTGTTGAGCCGTTGAGCCATCACAGCAGTTGCATACTATAAACTTACACTTAAGGGGAATATTAATTTTCCTCCTTGTTTAAGCCACTTTTCTTTTGTATTTGGGGTTTCCTCGGCAGCTTGTAGCTAAAGGGCTTCCCACATGGTGCTAGTGGTAAAGAACCTGCCTGTCAATGCAGGAGATGCAAGAGACGCGGGTTCGATCACTGGGTTGGGAAGATCCCTTGGAGGAGGGCATGGCAACCCACTCCAGTATTCTTGCCTGGAGAATCCCATGGACAGAGGAACCTGGCAGGCTACAGTCCATGGGGTTGCAAAGAGTCAGACAAGACTGAGGCAACTTAGCATGCATGCATCAGAGCTAAAAGCACAAGCACCCAAATACTCTAGAAGAGGTGGTACATCCCCAACACACAGTGAGTGTTCAGTAAGGTTGTCTAATAACCAGACTGAATCCTTAGCCTATAGAAAAAGCATGGTCAGCTGTAAACTTATTCTCTAAACATTTGAGGGATTTGTTCACTACTTACGGTTCACCTTTAAAGTTTATCTTGATTCTTGCTTAAACATGCATTAAATTGGGTACTAAAAGCAGTAATAGAAAAATGAAGTCATTTAAAGCTTGAGGGCAACTGGACACAGAGATGTTGATATGAATTTTCTTTTCTTGAAGGATCTTGGAAACTAGAGCTCAGTTGCCTGAAAGATGACATAATCCTTCCATGTTCTGCAGAGCAGTCCTAGAACCAGTGCTTGGGAATTACAGAGAAGACAATTTTAGCTCAGTATCAGGGGAATAAATTTGGCTTTGTTGAACAGTTCAGTCACTCAGTCGTGTCCGACTCTTTGGGACCCCATGGACTGCAGTGCCCAGGCTCCTCAGTCCTCTATTATCTCTCAGAATTTGCTCAAATTCATGTACATTGAGTCGGTGATGCCATCCAACCATCTTATCCTCTGTCATCCCCTTCTCCTTCTGCCTTCAATTTTTCCCAGCATCAGGGTCTTTTCCAAAGAGTCAGCTTTTCACATCAGGTAGCCAAAGTATTGGAGCTTCAGCTTCAGCATCAGTCCTTTCAATGAATATTCAGGATTGATTTCCTTTAGGATTGACTGATTTGATCTCCTTGCAGTCCATGGGACTCTCAGGAAGAGTGTTCTCCAACACCACAGTTCAAAAGCGTTAATTCTTCGGTGCTCAACCTTCATTATGCTACAACTCTCACATCTGTACATGACTACTGGAAAAACCATAGCTTTGCCAACCTTTGTTGGCAAAGTGATGTCTCTGATTTTTAATACACTGTCTAGGTTTTCCATAGCTTTCCTTCCAAGGAGCAAGTGTCTTTTAATTTCATGGCTTCAGTCACCTTCATCAGTGATTTTGGAACCCAAGAAAATAAACTCTGCACTGCTTCTACTTTTTTGGGGAAAAAAAGTGGCTTCTATTTGCCATGAAGGGACTGGATGCCATGATCTTAGTTTTTTGAATGTTGAGTTTCAAGCCAGCTTTTTCACTCTCTTTTGCCCTCATCAAGAGGATCTTTAATTCCTCTTCACTTTCTGCCATTAGAGTGGTATCATCTGCATATATAAGGTTGTTGATATTTCTCCTGTCAATCTTGATTCCAGCTTGTGATTCATCCAGCCTGGCATTTTACGTGATGTATTCTGCATATAAGTTAAGTAAACAGAGTGACAATATATAGCCTTGATGTGCTCCTTTCCCAAATTCAAACCAGTCAGTTTTCCAGTTCTAACTGTTGCTTCTTGACCTGCATACAGATCTTGGCCTAGAATGTGCCAAACTCCATACAAGGCCTCCTTATGAGTGTTACTTAATTCTCAGAATAACTTTGCAAAGGAGATACCTTTTGTCCATTTTATAAAAGAGGAAACTATGGCTAAGAAAAGTGATTGTTTACAGACCTAGGACCCTCTAATTCCACAGGGCTGCTTTTTTTTGTTACAGAAGCAGACTGGGCCTTCTCCTTGAGGTCCTTTCCATTGCATTTTCTTATCCAGGAAAACAGAACAATTTCAACAATGATGTTCTAACTGAAGATGTCTTGGTGAGATGGGAGAGGAGTTATATTGCATGTTACATGGCAAAATATTTCCAAGTTCCATGAAAAATGATCACTTACCCTAAAGTTTTGCATGGGCTCAGTAGTTGTGGTGCATGGGCTTAGTTGGTCTGCAGCATGTGAGCTCTTTCCGAAACAGGGATCTAACTCATCTCTCCTGCATTGCAAGGTGGATTCTTAACACTGGATCACCAGAGAAGCCCTAGATTGTTCTTCTTATAGTGCTTCAAAAGGACTCCAAGCCCTATGTATTTTATGTGTTATAGGATTTCTAATTTTTATATTATATACTTAGGTCATATATTTTATTTGATCAATAAAACACTTGGAACATGCTAGGCACTACTCTCCATCCTAGGGACATTGGGGTGAAAAAGAAAGGCAATTTTCATGGAGCTTACATGGGGTCAATAAAAAACAAACTAGGTCATTGCAGAGGGATAAATACTATGAAGGAGGGAAAGAAGAGTATGATGCGGGCAAGCGGGATGGTAGACTAGTCGATCAGAGAGAGCCTCTTAGTGGAAGTGGCAGTTGGCCGGCCTGAATGACAGGAGGAAGCCACCATGTGAAAATCTAAGGGAAGAGTGTCCTAGACAAAAGCAAAGGCTCTGGGGGTGGAAGGCATGTCAAGGACCAGACAAAACTCTGGGATGGCTGGGGCATGGTCATGGAGGGAATGCTATGTAAGAGGGTGCCTTTAGGCCACAGTAAGGATTTTGATTTTAAGTGTGATGGAAAAACCACTGGTGGTTTTTATGCAGGGGAGTGATGTGATCTAATTTGTTTTGCTCTTGCCACAGTATGGAAAAGAGATTCAGAAAAGCAAAAGTGGAAGTAGAAAAATCCTTTCATCTCAGTTTCATAAATCCTTAAAGAGGAAGTGAAATTAGCTTTCAGCTTTAAGTGGCTCAGAGTGATTACATTTTGGTGGTAGGAATGTCTTTTAGAGAGTTCTTGTCACTGGGGCTCATGTTTTCGTTCCCTGGGAACTATACTTAGATATTTTTGCAAATGACTCATCAAGTAACCTTACTTGGTAAGTTCAGTGAAATGTAGCAAAGAGTACCTTGTAGGAAAAGCCACATTAAGAGTAGGTAAAATAGACCCTCTTTTAAGTGATTCAGCTTCAGGTGAATAATTACTGTCCTCAAAAATATTCTCTAAGAACCTCAGTACTCTCCCCCTCTCCACTCACCATTCTCCCAACACACACCTGAAAGCTGAAGAATAAAATTCTGCTAGTTAATTTATACCTTGTGCTATCCAGTGGGGATGATAGTTTAGGTGTCCCGTAACTTAAGGCAGATATTTACATCTTAATGTGAAAGTTTTTACATCTTTCGTAAAAGTAAAGTCTTAATACTCTAGAGGAAAGTTGCCTTGACACATATTGGTGAGATAATGTAAAAGAAATTTAAGAAGGGATTTTCCTCAATAACACCAAAGATGAATTCTCCTTCTACAACCATACCCAGGTTTGATCTTCTTGCTCAGGGAGCTGTGAAAGAAATACACATGTTTAGTCTTCTTATTGGCTACCAGGTTTTCTTCATTTAACTTAATGGCCATGTATTTAGTAGTTTTCCAAGTAAACCTAGAATAGGCCTTTGGGAAAGGACCATGACTAATTTTATGGTTAATATTATGACTAGTGCATTATATTTATCCAGGGCTTCCCTCGTGGCTTAGCAGTAAAGAATCCACCTGCCAATGCAGGAGACACGTGTTCAATCCCTTGGTCAAGATTCCCTGGAGAAGGAAATGCCAACCCGCTCCAGTATGCTTGCCTGGGAAATCCCATGAACAGAGGCCTGGCAGGCTATATACCGTCCATGGGGTCGTACAATGTAGCAACTAAACAAGAACAACAACAAATAGATATCCAAAACTAACTTCATAATAAAAATTATTATTGTTATTACATATTATATATAGTTACTACATATTGTACATTACATATATTATATATTGCATTTGTAGAATCTGTAGTTGCCACATTGATGTGCCAGATAATTTCTGCCTACAGTGCCAAATTGAGCCTAGGTACTGAATGGTATAAGAACCCACCACTGGAAAGAATAATCCATCATTCCAAACCAAGTGCTGGTTAAAAACCTACTATGTATCAAACTCCATTGAACATGGAAAGGGATGCAGACAATCACTGTTGTAATATATTACAAACCTCCTATTCACCAGCCTTTTAAATACAACGTATCAGTTCTATTAAAAATATCTATTAGAAATAATTTGTTGTTCAAGTTACATTTTATGACAGTTATAAGCTCTTGAAAGAAATAATTAATAAGATACATGACCCTGTACTTTTAAAGCACTGGGTATACATCTCTTGGGGGTCAGTAAAATTACTGACCTTTATCCAAGTAGGCAAGACATACAAAACTCTTTTGTGTTGTTAATCACAACAAAATGATGGAAAGGTTAAAGGGAACAATGTGAGTACTTGAAACATGGGATGCCTAGAGAAAAATCTTGGCTTGATATAAAATACCAGTGACTTATATGGCCTGGTGAGTCATGTGTATCATATCTGGGTTATGTACCCATAAACATTGGCTTAAAGGCAGTCAAACTATTTAGACTGTCATCACTAAACTCATCACATGTCAGTCCTGCCTGAATTCAAAAGCAAAAGCTAAAATACAGAAACGCATGGAATTGACAACGTATAAATTTTCTTCTGTCTACACTTGGATTCCCAAAGGCAATGTTGCAAAAGGGTATTTAAAAGCCCAAGGTTGTAATTCTATCTAATTTGGATTAGTTAGATCCATCTTGGTTATTTAATATTTGCTTGAAGCCCATTAAGGGCTAGAACTTTCACTGACCTTCTCAATAAAATAAATTTATTGTGTAAATCATAACCCACCACCTATGAAAAGAATTAAATTAGTCAAACACCGAGTACAGAATAAAAACATAGTATGTGATAAACACTATTACATATGGCAAGAGATACAAATAATATTTACCATTTATTGAGCACTTTGTTTTCTAGAATCTTTATGTCTATAATCCTGACAATATCTCCTCAAGATAGCTGTTTTTACTATATTTTACAAATGAGAAATGGAGGCTTTAGAGGAATTAAGTCACTTGTCCAAATTCTCAAATTTGAACCCTGCTGCTGCTGCTAAGTCGCTTCAGACTTAGCTTCTGACTTAGCTTCCGACTTGTCCGACTCTGTGTGACCCCATAGACGGCAGCCCACCAGGCTCCACCGTCCCTGGGATTCTCCAGGCAAGAACACTGGAGTGGCTTGCCATTTCCTTCTCCAAAGCATGAAAGTGCAAAGTGAAAGTGAAGTCGCTCAGTTGTGTCCGACTCTTCGTGATCGCATGGACTGCGGCCTACCAGGCTCCTCCGTCCATGGGATTTTCCAGGCAAGAGTACTGGAGTGGGATGCCATTGCCTTCTCCAATTTGAACCCTATGTGACTGCATTTTTTTTTTTTTTTGCTATTTTTTTTTAATAATACAAAACTGAAAGTTAGCATATAATGTTGGTGTCTATTCAGACATCAAGTTATACAAAGAACCTCTGGCTTGGGAAGACAGAACACAGGTTTTAGTCTTGACTTTGATGCTATTTCACTGTGTACAACTCAAGAAAGTCATCCCATCTTTTTGAATTTCAAGTTTCCACATGTGTAAAATAAAGGTGGGGAACAAAATAATCTTTGCAGTCCCTTCCAGCTTCAGCATTCCACCACTCCGGCAAGAAAACAACCGTGACTCTACAAATGGACATCCATTTCCGCAGACTGATAACAGTAATCCACATTTCTTTAGGAAAGACCATCTCCTCCCCTCTCAGTATAATTCCTTCCTCTGACCTCAGAATCTCAGAGTGGCAGAGGATGAGATGGTTGGATGGCATTACTGACTCAATGGATGTGAATTTGGGCAAACTCCCGGAGATAATGAAGGACAAGGAAGCCTGGTGTGCTGCAGTCCATGGGGTCACAAAGAGTCAGAAACTGCTTAGCCACTGAACAACAACAACAAAATCTCCTCCTTTCTCAGTATAACTCCTTCCTCTGACCTCAGAATCTAGTGCCAGTTTGTGTATATGACCGAGGTGGAACAGTTAGAGCAAATCTCAGGAATTGTTTGGGAGACAGAGGAAAGACACTATTTCTCTGTGATTGCTAGAAGTAATGATGAGGAGAGTTTGGAGTGACTTGGGGCATGCCCAAAGCCAGCTCCTTTTCTTGGAGCATTCAGTTTCTTGAGGCAATAAATTCTCTGTTCTGTTAAGCTAGTTTAAATGGAGGTTTCTGTTAGTTGGTTCACAAATGTCATGATAAAGGTAATCCTTGAAGGATGGGTTAGATTTTCATTGGGAGGATACTTTTCAGTGAGGAGAAAGCTATGTCCAGAATCCTTGAGATGGGAATGACTCTCTTACCTGAACTGGAAGCAAAGTGTGAAAAAGCAATTAGATTTCTCAAAGGAAAAGTAGTAGGAGGCCAATTTGTCAAAGATTTTGAAAACCTCTAGGAGGATTTAATGGGCTTCCCTGGTGGCTCAGACAGCAAAGAATTTGCCTGCAATGCAGGAGATCCAGGTTCAGTCCTTGGGTTAGGAAGATACCCTGGAAAAGGGAATGGCTGCTCCCTCCAGGGTTCTTGCCTGGAGAATTCCATGGACAGAGGAGCCTGGTGGGCTACAGTCCATGGGGTTGCAAAGAGTCAGACACAACTGAACAACTAACACTTTTGCTTTTCAGGGGGACTCTAGACTTGATGGTTATGTCAGACTTGTTTTTCATAAAAGGCCCTTATATTTATTTGTTTGAAAAAAGTTCTATTTCTCCTCTTCCAAGTCTTGCTGTTCTCCCATCGAGATCTTGGGTGAGTCTTTACACCTGCCCCAACAAATAGGATGTGACCGAAGTGACACTGCATTGCTTCCAAGGCTAGGTCATAAAAGGCAATACAGTTTCTACTTAGTTCTCTCTTTTTCAGCGTGTTTACCCTTAGAACCACACGGCCATGTTGTAAAGGAGCCCAGGTAACCTGGAGAGGCCATGTGTAGGTGTTCTAGTTGACGGCCTATGTAAAAAAGAATTTGGCCTTTGTTCCCCATTCCTAGGAAGCAGTCTCTAAAACCTTGGAATTTCCCAAGTGATAGGACAGTTTTTATTATTCATCATGTTCCTTGATATCTTATGCTAATGAAGTGACTAATGGTCGGCTCTTAGATAGTTTAAATAAATTAGATGACTCAGGATGGAAGCTGCCCATTCAGAAAAACCAACCATGTGATAAGGGGGTTGGAGTTTTGAATTGGGTGATATTACACCAACCTATGGGCTTCCCTGGTGGCTCAGATGGTAAAGAATCTGCCTGCAATGTGGGAGACCTCGGTTCTATCCCTGGGTTGGGAAGATCCCCTGGATGAGGGCATGGCAGCCTAACTCCAAGATTCTTGCCTGTTAGAGGAGCCTGGTGGGCTACAGTCCATGGGGTCACAAAGAGTCAGACACGACTGAACAATTAAGCACACACACACGCAATGTCAACCTAAGGGGAGTGGATGGGAGCTGGAGCTTGAGTCACATGGCCAATGATTTAATTACTTATGCCTCTGTAATGGTATCTTAATAAAAATTCTGGACACTGAAGTTTGGGTAAACTTCTACAGTTGGCAATACTCTGCATATTTTCACATATGGACGTGCTGGCAGAGTGACATGTCCTAACTCCGTAGGGAAAGTTCACATCTGGAACTCTCCTAAGCCTCACCTATGTGTCTCTCACTTTGGCTGGTTCTGATTTGTATCCTTTAATTTAATCATAAGTATAGCACTTTCCTGAGCTCTGTGAGTCATACAAGTGAATTATCCATTCTGGGGGTGTTAATGGGAACTTATGAATTTGTAGCCAGCTGGTCAGAAGTGAAGATGACCTGGAGATCCCCAAGCTTATGACTGGTATCTGAAGTGAGTATAGTCTTATGGAAAACTATGCCCTTAACCTCTAAGGTTTGTTCAACTTTGAGTGGTTGGTATCTGAAGTCATTATAAGTTGTGGCTTAAGTGCAGGCTGACATCAAGAGAATCAGTCATCAGATGTGTGAGTCAATAAGCCTTCAGTTAATTTCCTAGTCATCAAGTTACTGCTAACCTTTGGGCCTTCCAGCTGATGTTTTAGACAATATAGACCAGAAAACATAGTCCAGATGTAGGACATCAGGCCTTCCAGGTAAAGTAGGACCTCAGGCCTTCCAGCTGATGTCCTAGACAACAGAGACCAGATACATCTCAACTGTATCTGCCCAGATTCCTGCCCCATAGAACCCATCAGCATAACAAATTATTGTTTTATGTCACTACATATTAGGGAAATTTCTTACAGAGCAAAAGATAACTGGAACATATTTTTGTACCTGTGAGTGGAGTGGGATTGTAACAAAACTCAGAACACAAGGTGACAGCTTTCAGACCACGTGGCAAGCAGAAGGTGAAAGGACAATGAAGAGCACTGAAGTCTAGTCTTGAAGACACTGTTAATGGAAGTTTGCCATCCTCAAGGAGCTTATTGATAAAGATTAAAAGAAAGTGACGAAAATGTTATCGGAAGTTAGAGGAAAACAGACTCTTTTCATGTGAAGGCAAAAAATTTAGCAACACTGTTGACTGGAGTAAAGTAGAACAGAGGGAATTTAGCTAACTGACTGGATTATCTAGCTAAGAAAATTTCCAGGCAGAATGATAGATATGACCCATGGCTTTTTCTAGGTGCCTTAGTAAAATGTGAGAGGAGAGAGATAAACTAAAGAAAGATCTGTAACATAAAGGAAGAGCCAGGATTGCTGGATTAAAAAAAGACAAAACTATTTTTCATTCCTAGTCTCTCCAGACAGCAAATTATGCCAAAGTAAGAAATAGTGTCTTGGAAGAAATCTAATCAAGCGTTCTTTTAGGAAGAGATTGTCTACAAAAGAAGTCAAAAGTATATCTTTAAGCCTTTTTTTAAGAATTCAGAAAGATCTAATGTGGTGCCTCATAGACCATTTACAATAATCACGAGTCCTTCTAAGAATCTTAATGGCCTGCCCCATAGATCCTCTCCATTAAAAAATAGTGTCCAAGAAGCTTAAGGGTGTTTTCCACAGCAGGCATACATGGAGCCCAATGTAGGGAGACTTAGCTCAGTGGAATGGATTCCAGTACAAACTGATACATAGAAATCCACAAGGTTTTAATGGAATTTTATGAGCTTGTTAAAAAAGGAAGCAAAAAATTAAGAGAGAACTCTGCATGCCCAAACTACTATGGGCCAGAAGCAAGCTGAGAAAATTACTTATCTGCAAATTCAAGTTAGTTATGAAAAAGCAAGAGTAATACAGAGAGTGGAACTGAGAGCTTAGGGAATAAAGCAAAGAGCTGTGGAGCATCATTTCTAGGTACAATGACTAAGCCATAATTAAAGAACTGGCAACATGTGCCCAAATGGATTTTAGTATTGATATGGGCCAGTGACAACTTTGTTCTTATTTCTCCTTTTTTGAATGGAGTATCTATGGCAATTATCTTAACATTGTATTTGAGATATGTTCAGGGTAGATAATTTGACTGTTTGCAGGTCTTTAGATCAAAGGATCAAAGGTACTCATGAACCTATGCCCAAGGAACAATACACAAGAAACATCATTCATTCCCAGAGCTGATTTAGATCATGAAATTCTGAACTTTGAACCTGGTGCTGCTGCCTTAATGGTATAATATTTTAGGGATTCTTGGGGAAGGGGTTGGGGAATTTTTCATCTGGGAAGAGCTGTGAACTATTGTGGTTAGAGGATGGACTGTGGCAAATTGCATTTTCCTGAAATGACCAAAACAGTATTTCCAGTCCCATGTTCCCTTAAACCCCACCATCCCCCCATAAAGAGTTTTTCCTTGAAATAGGTAATGATTTTGTAACAGTCTTAACAAGAGAATACAGCAGTAGTGATACTAAGTCTATTGATTAAAATGATGACCTTAGGTTTTAGAAAGTGCTACAAGATGCCACTGAAAATGGAGTAAGGACCTCTGAAAATCTCCTCTATAAAAGCAATGAGAACACTAGGGAAAATTGTCAGAATCAGGACTCTGATTTTCTCACGACTTTGAAAGTAAACTAAAGGCTTGCCAATGATCTTAGGAATATTTACTCAAGAAAAATTATTGAATCTTGGTAAGAATCATGAGCTTTCTGGTGTTTCAACTCACTGTATTTCCATATTCTCCTCTCTAGCTCCATGGTGGCTTGAATACCAACAACCATGCAATTATGGTAAAAATTAGCAGCCTCACAACCACTGACGGGGGTCAGAATGGAGCAGACTGGTCAGAATTTGACTTCCTTCAAAGCCCAATTCCCAGAGAATTGTCATCAATGACCTGCATGTTGCTTCCCTAGAAGACCTCATT
The DNA here is from genome assembly GCF_003369695.1 of Bos indicus x Bos taurus. Lineage (NCBI taxonomy): Eukaryota > Metazoa > Chordata > Mammalia > Artiodactyla > Bovidae > Bos > Bos indicus x Bos taurus. The sequence goes on along the minus strand of NC_040085.1, from coordinate 66,255,699 downwards.
CTCACCGTTGCCTTTATTTGACCTGACTCAAAGTTTGCTCAGCACAAACAGCTTTTTCTCTGGGGAATTTTGTAAAAAATAATCAACAATTTTTAAAATTAATATATATCTTTTAATTGGAGGCTAATTACCTTACAATATTGTGATGGTTTTTGCCATACAGCAACATGCATCAGTCATGGGTGTACATGTGTCCCACCATCCTGAACCCCCTCTCCCACCACCCTCCCCTCAACAACATTTTGAACACCATGGTAATCTGAAACAGTTGGTAAGAGCTGGAAAGAACATTAGGCCAATCAAAAAAGATTAAAAGGAACAGTTTGGGAGTGAAATGTCCATAAGGGGGCTTCGAAAATTGCCAACATACTCCTGAGACTCTAGACGTCCAACCAGATATATAACTGCATATTATGCATCTTCCCAGGGGTAACTGCATGCTCAGGAAAGATCCAAGAAAGCCCTAAACTGTCACCTCTTGCTAACTTTGAATCTCCTCAAAAGCAGGCAGGAAACCAATGGCAGGGCTGTTTACTGCCTGACTGAGTGGGCCCCAGTATGCGTACAGACTCTTAGCAAACACTGGAAGACTTAGCAGTCCCGGGCATTTAAGGAAATTTCTGTCCAATGATTAGTTGACTACTAAGCTAGCTGAGCAGAAACTTCAGTACACATGACAAATAATATATTTAGACTTTACAGAACTAGTTCAGAAAGTTGTTAAACAAGCAAACAACAATCAGTTGTAAAAACAACCTGGGAAGAGGGACAAATCTGATTTCTAGTTGCCATATTGCTTTTGTTCTCCAGTGGCTCAGTCATGTCCGACTCTTTGCAGCCCCATAGACTACAGCATGCCAGGCTTCCCTGTCCTTCACTGTCTCCCAGAGGGTGCACAAACTCATGACCATTGAGTCAGTGATGCCATCCAGCTATCTCATCCTCTGTCATCCCCTTCTCTTTCCCAGCATCAGGCTCTTTTTCAATGAGTTGGCTCTTCTTTACTCTTTCCCAGCATCAGGCTCTTTTTCAATGAGTCGGCTCTTCTCTAGTGGCCAAAGTATTGGAGCTTCAGCTTCAGCATCAGTCCTCCCAGTGAATATTCAGGGTTGATTTCCTGAATATTCATTGGAAGGACTGACTAGTTTGATCTTCTTGCTGTCCAAGGGACTCTCAAAAGTCTTTTCCAGCACCACAGTTCCAAAGTATCAATTCTTCCGCATTCAGCCTTCTCTTTGGTCCAACTCTCACATCTGTACATGACTACTGGAAAAACCATAGCTTTGACTATATGGACCTTTGTCAGCAAAGTGCTGTTTTTGCTTTTTAATATGCTGTCTAAGTTTGTCTTAGCTTTTCTTCTAAAGGACAAGTGGCTTTCAATTTTGTGGCTGCAGTCACCATCCAGTGATTCTGGAACCCAAGAAAACAAAGTCTGTCAGTGTTTCCATTTTATCCCCATTCTATTTGTCATGAAGTGATGGGACCAGATGCCATGATTTTAGTTTTCTGAATGTGGAGTTTTAAGCCAGCTTTTTCCCTCTCCTCTTTCACCTTCATCATCAGGCTCTTTAGTTCCTCTTTGCTCTCTGCCATAAGGGTGGTGTCATCTGCATATCTGAGGTTGTTGATATTTCTCCCAGCAATGCTGATTCCAGCTTGAGCTTCATCCAGCCCAGCGTTTCACATAATGTACTCTGCATATAAGTTCAATAAGCAGGGTGACAATATACAAGCCTTGACGTACTCCTTTCCCAATTTGGAACCAATCTGTTGTTTCATGTCTGCTTCTGTTGCTTCTTGACCTGCATACAGGTTTCTCAGAAGGCAGGTAAGGTGGTCTGGTATTCCCGTCTCTCTAAGAATTTTCCACAGTTTGTTGTGATTCACACAGTCAAAGTCTTTAACATATTCAATGAAGCAGAAGTAGATGTTTTTCTGGAACTCCCTTGCTTTTTCTATGATCCTCACTCATTATTAGAGAAATACAAATCAAAACTACAATGAGATATCACCTCACACTGGTCAGAATAGCCACCATCAAAAGACCTACAAACAATAAATGCTGGAGAGGGTGTGGAGAAAAGGGAACCATCTTGCACTGTTGGTGGGAATGTAAATTGATACATCCACTATGGAGGACAGTAAAAAACTAGGAATAAAACTACCATATAACCCAATAATCCCACTACTGGGCATATACCCTGAGAAATCCATAATTGAAAAAGACACATGTACCCCAGTGTTCATTGCAGCACTATTTACAATAGCTAGGACATGGAAGCAACCTAGATGCCCATCAACAGATGAATGGATAAAGAAGCTGTGGTGCATTTATACAATGCAATATTACTCAGCCCAAAAAAGGAATGCATTTGAGTCAGTTCGAAAGAGATGGATGAATCTAGAGCCTACTATACAGAGTGAAGTAAGTCAGAAAGAGAAAAACAAATATCATATACACAGAGTCTGCAAAGATATTACTGATGAACCTATTTTCAGCAGCAATGGAGATGAAATAGAGACTAGACTTGGGGACACAGAGCAAGGAAGAAGAGGATGGGACCAATGGAGAGAGCAGCATTGAAACACACACAGCACCATATGTAAACTAGATAGCCTGGGGGGATTTGCTGTATGACTCAGGGAGCTCAAACTGGTGCTTGGTGACAACCTAGAGGGGTGGGATGGAATGCGAGGTGGGAGGGAGGTTCAAGAGGGAGGGGACATATGCATACATATGGCTGATTCATGTTGATGTATGGAAGAAACCAGTACCATATTGTAAAACAATTATCCCTCAATTAAAAACAAATAAAAAGTTTTTTAAAAGGCCCTGTGCTTGAGTTAATGCTCTGCTATCATCATCTTGGAATTCTTAATAACTTTTTAACAAGGGCCCCACATTTTCATTTTGTCTTGGGCCCAGCAAATTATGTAGCTGGTCCAGGATATTAGACATAGACGTAATTTTAAGAATCACACGGAAATGCAGAATTCCATGGCTAACTTTTATGTATATAATTTTTATTCATTTGTTTGTCCATAGAGTTGGTCATAAATTTTTATTAGGGCCAGGAAATAATCAAGACATGTTATAAGTAATAAGACATGTTATAAGTAATAAGACATGTTATAAATAATGACATGTTATAAATAATAAGACATGTTCCCAGTCTAATGGAGCTTTTACTTAAAAGCAATGTTTTTCAAACCATTTTTGACAGTGACCTAGCACAAATATCGGAGAAGGCAATGGCACCCCACTCCAGTACTCTTGCTGGAAAATCCCATGGATGGAGGAGCCTGGTGGGCTACAGTCCATGGGGTCACTAGGAGTCGGACACGACTGACTGACTTCACTTTCATTTTTCACTCTCATGCATTGGAGAAGGAAATGGCAACCCACTCCAGTATTCTTGCCTTGAGAATCCCAGGGACGGGGGAGCCTGGTGGGCTGCTGTCTATGGGGTCGCACAGAGTCGGACACAACTGAGGTGACTTAGCAGCAGCACAAATACGTGTGTATATGTGTATATAAGTATGGAAAGAGCAAGAGAGACAGAAAGAGAGAGAGACAATTGCTTCACTTTACACATAATATATGACATTTTAAGTTTATCAATTTGTATATTATATAAATAAACTGAAGAAAAATGAAACATACAGAAACCCTTCCTATAGGAAATGAACTTCAATTTTTTTCTTTTTTTTAATTGAAGTATATTTGATACACAGTAGAACTCTGATTTTTTTTTTTTTTTGGTATTATCTTTTTCTTTTAAGCAGGGCTTCCCTGCTGCTCAGTGGTAAAGAATCCGACTATAATGCAAGAGATGTGAGTTCAATCCTTGGGTCAGGAAGATTCCCCTGGGGAAGGAAATGGCAACTCCCTCCAGTGTTCTCACCTGGGAAATCCCACGGACAGAGGAGCTGGGCAGGCTACAGCCCATGGGGTTGCAAGAGTCAGACATCTCTTAGTGACTTAACAACAATAAGAAATTATTTTAAACACTTTTGGTATAATTTACTAATTTGGTTTCACAACCCACTAATGGGTTGAAAAACCTTGCTGTAGAGGAGTAACTGATGAATAAATGAGCAACTAAAATACGTGCACTGTGATAAAATGGGGAAAAACTGAGTACCACAGGAACATTGTAAAATGAATATGCAGACTCTTCTGAGATCAGAATAAGTCAGACACTTAAGCATACAATTAGTATATGAAGTCCCTTGACAGAAATATTCACATAAACTGTGGACTGAATCATGTTAACAGGGAGAAAGAAGTTAGTGGTGGTGTGAGGCTGGCAGGGAGCAGGAAATGATTTTGAGCAGAAATAGCATTTGTTCTAAGTCTTGGGTAAGAAATTGTGTTCTCAAGCAACTTTAAGTAATTCAGTAGTGCCTGGTAATTTTGTGTGGGAGGGTGGTCACAGCAGTAAAAAATTGTGGGGGAAAGGTGGGGCTTGGTGCTAACTGGGGTCCTTGCATTCTATGTTCAGGTTTTTCTGAAGGGCATTGATGAGCCATGCAAGTGTTTAGTAAGCATTTTGGAAAGATTACACTGATGGAAATATGGAATTTTCACTTTAAGGCAGCAATCCTGGAGGTTTAACATTATGCACATAGTTGGAAGTCACTGAGGAGTCTATAAACATCTAAATACATACTGGAAATGACAGAGCCAAAAAGCAAGTTGCATTCATTCCTGTAGCGATAATGACAAACCCAGTGACTGTCAACCACAATTAAGGAAAAAGTCATAAAGAAATGAACAGGAGGAGCTCAAGAAGCCATTGGAAGTAGATCACTATCTTTATGCTTAACATCTGCAGCAGTCAGCCTTCTAAAATGCCACAGCAATCCTCATATCCTGGTATTCACATCGTTGTGTAATCTCCTCCCCTTGAGAGTGGGCTGGACCTAATGACTGCTTTCTAACAAACAGCATGTGACAAAAGTGATGAGATATCCCTTCCAAGATTAAGTTACAAAAGACTGTGGTTTCTGTATTGCTGGACTTCTCTCTTGCCCTCTAGTGTGTTAGCACTGAAGAAGGAAATCATCATGGTGTGAGCCATCCTCCAAATAAAGAGGTCCATTTGGCAGGGAACTAAGGACAGCCTTCAGCCAATAGCAAGCAAGGAACGAAGCCTGTCTAACAGCTGCGAGAAACTAAATCCAGCCAACAACCACATGAATGAGTTTACAAGATCTATCCCCAGACGAGCCTTGAGATAAGCTAGCACCTTGACTGAAGACTGAGAACGCTAGAGCCAGAGCACCCAGCTAAACCTCACCAGATAACTGACCAGAAACTGTGAGATAAGACCCAAATATTGGCTTAAGTCCCCAAAATTTGTGGCTAAATTTAAAACAGCAATAGATAACTCATATAGCATCTAAGCCCATAATTTCTACCACTTCTCCTAGCAGTATTATAATGTATTGATGCTTGAAACCTTTTTTTTTTTTTTTTTTGCAACAAAGATCTTTCTACCTTCCCAAATGTATACAACATACATATTTTTTTTTAAGTTAAGGTAAATAAAAATAAATTCATCTTGATGCAGTGTTGAAAATTTAACCACATCTTTTGAAGTAGTTAGAGAAATTCTGTAGTGTCCTAAACCCAGGGTCTATAATTTTGAAAACTAAAATGGACTAAATAGACTGTCTCTTCTTTTCCAAAGATGTCTAACTAACTAGAATGTTGAGTCCAAAATTGACACTTGCAAATTGCTAGTTCTTAATTGAAAATCAAAATGTAGTAAGGACATTCCTACAAGTTACCATAGACCTAAAGAGTTCAGAATTGTAAGTAAGGAGAATGTAGGTCCTTAGTATTTTACCAGGATAATTCTTTAATTCAGAAAATACATATTTATAAATATGCAAATTTGGGGGGGGGGAAACATTCTTAAACTCAGGTAAACAGGGTCATGGCCCTGCCAAAATGGTCATATCTAATCCTTGGAAATTGCAAATAGTAAAAGGAACTTTACATAGTAAAAGTGTGAATGGCAACTTTAAGCTCATTAGTGGTCAGGGTATATTTGTAATGCAACTTTTACAATCATGAGACTTTTATAATTAGTGAGACATTTTTTAAACCTAGGATCTGAACTTCTCCAACATTCACAGACTTTCCTTATCATCATCTTTCTCTGGTGAGTGAACTTAGATGCAAGAAAGCATCACAAGGGGAAGCTGATTACAACCCAGTGATGGTAAAACATACTTCAGGGGGACAGTGAATAGATACAGTGGTACCAGAGCCACAGTGGAGAGGGGATCCCAGGGCTACCATGACAAAGTACTGCAAACTGGCTAGCTGAAACAACCAAAATGTATTGTTTCACAGCTTGGGGGCCTCAAGTCCAAAATCAAGGGCCATGCTCCCTCTGAAGTCTGGAGGGAAGGATCTCTTCCAGGCCTCTCTTCTAGCATCTGCTAATTCTTTGTTATGGCAGCATCACTCCAGTCTTTACAGGGTGTTCTCCCTGTGTGTGTCTGTCTCCAAATTTCCTCTCTTTAGGAAGATACCAGTCATTTTGGCTGAGGGGCCCTTTCTACTTCAGCGTGACCTCACCTTAACTCATGACATTTGGCATATTTCCTAATAAGGCTTCATTCCGAGCTACTGGAGGGCTTCCCAGGTAGCGCTAGTGGTAAAGAATCTGCCTGCCAGCGCAAGTTAGACGTAAGAGACCCTGGTTTGATCCCTGGGACGGGAAGATCCCCTGAAGGGGGGCACCGCAACGCACCCCGGCATTTTTGCCTGGAGAATCCCATGGACATGGAGCCTGGCAGGCTGCAGTCCATAGGGTTGCACAGGGCTGGACATGAGTGAAGTGACTGAGCTTGACACACACACTGAGCTGTTGGAGGTTAGGACTTCAGCATATGATTTCGAATTTCTGGAGGACGAAATTCAACCCACAATAGGGATGTTAGTCCCGGGAGACTAGAAACAAGGTTTATCAAGAAGGTGTGCAGAGCACTGATAACAGCTAGCTTCTCAGGTGGCTCAGATGGTTAAGAAACTACCTGCAATGCAGGAGACCCGGGTTTGATCCCTGGGTTAGGAAGATCCCCTGGAGAAGCAGAGGCCACCCACTCCATATTCCTGCCTGGAGAATCCACATGGAAAGAGGGGCCTGACAGGCTACAGTCCATGGGGTCACGAAGAGTTGGACACAACCAAGTGACTAACACTTTCCATTCTCACAGGTACTCCCCGAGGTCGGTGTCTTTGGTTCAGCTTCAGAGATGCGGAAACAGGCTGAGAGGGGCTAGGCAGTTTCTCTGAGTTCACACAGTTGATAGGGCCAGAGCTGGGTGTGTACCCAGGTTTGTCGGGCTCCAAAACCCAAGCTTTTCATCACTTTGCTCTGCCATCTCCAAGAATAGTTCAAAGAGCAGAAGACCCGGTTTCTAGGCTCAGTGGCTTCCCTGTTAGCTCAGCTGGTAAGGAATTCTCCTGTTATCCAGGAGACCCCAGTTCAATTCCTAGGTCAGGAAGATCCCCCGGTGAAGGGATAGGGTACCTACTCCAGTATTCTTGGTCTTCCCTTGTGGCTCAGCTGGTAAAGAATCCGCCTGCAATGTGGGAGACCTGGGTTCCAGATCCCCTGGAGAAGGGAAAATGTTACCTACTCCAGTATTCTGGCCTGGAGAACTCCATAGATTACAGTCCTTGAGGTCACAAAGAGTAGGACACAACTGAGCGACTTTCACTTTATTCACTGCCGTATAATAAGCATGAGACAGGCAATAAATCACTTAATTTCCCTAGGGCTTAGTTTTCTCTCCAGTAAAATGAGCCTAATAATAATATCTGGGCAAGTACAAGTACTTCATAAACTGTAAAGCATTCTGCCATGGTAATAAATGTTATTAACAGCAGCATCAGCATAAGAGAAAGACAATTAACATGTTCTCAGTGGAGAATGATGATATATTTATGTTCCCTAGGTTTTTAGTGTTTATGTTTATTTTATGACCATCCACCCTCCCTCCCTACATGGGCCCTCCAACAGTCCATGTACATCTATCTTCTGATCTCCCCACCAGTTCAGACCTCCTGCCTTTAGTGATGATGATGATGATGGTTAGTTGCTCACTCATGTCCGACTCTTTGTGACCCTGTGGACTATAACCCACCAGTCTCCTCTGTCCATGGAATTCTTGGGCAAGAATACTGGAGTGGGTTGCCATTCCCTTCTCCAGGGGATTTTCATGACCCAGGAATCGAACTTCTGCCTTGAGTAGGCAACTGAATTCATTCAGTATTTAACTGAATACTTAAAACAAAAAAAGTCTCCTAAGTTAAAACTAGTGTTTTATTGAGATAGTTCTTTTGGCAATTGTGAAAAAAATATAGTATCTTAGTTCAAGCTGCTATAAGTACCTTAAGTGAATGTCATTCAGTCATGTCCAACTCTTTGTGACCCCTTGAACTATACAGTCCATGGAATTCTCCAGGCCAGAATACTGGAGTCGGTAGTAGTTCCCTTCTCCAGGGGATCTTCCCAACCCAGGGATCGAACCCAGGTCTCCTGAATTGCAGGAGGATTCTTTACCATATGAGCCACCAAGGAAGGTGGCTTATAAACAACAGACATTTATTTCTCAACACTCTGTCACCTGGGAAGTCTAAGATCAAGGCATCAGCAGATTAGGTGTCCGGTGAAGGCCTACTTCCTGGTTGACAGTCTTTCCACTGTGTTCTACATGGCAGAAAGATTAAGAGAGCTCCGTGTGTTTTTGTTTTTGTTTTTAAATAAAGGCACTAATCCCATTCATAAAAGTTTCACTCTCATGACCGAGTCACCTCCTAAGGACCCCACTTCCAAATACCACTACTTTCAGGCTTAGAATTTTCACAGATGAATTTTAAGGGGACGCAAACATTCTGTCTATAGTGTACAGAGAATAGAGTTTAGGTCTCTTTAGAAGTTTGTTAAAATGTTCGTGTCCTTTGCAAGTTGAAGATTTATTACCAAGCTGATAAAACCAAACACGCAACCAAACAAAAGATCAATTAACCCACTGGACAATAAATAAAATTTTCACATACATCTTTTTTTTCTAATTTAGCTTTTGTTTAAATTTCTGATGTTGGCCAAAGTGCATGTTTATTATAAAGGATTAGAAGATATACAATAAATAGAAAGACCTCACTAGTAAACCCATATCCCATATTTATTTCCAAGAGAAAGTGGCTGTTTACATTTTGATTATTTATGAAAAGTTGGACTTTCACCAAACATTTTGCTTTTTAACTAGTATTATAAGTAGTATTTTTACATCTTGTAAAATTCTTTAAGAACATGATTTTTAGTTACTACATAATATTCTGTACTTCAGATGTGTTATTACCCATTTAACTAATTCCTTATGGTAGAACATTTGGATCTGTGTTTTTGCTAATCTGAACAGGGCTTAGAAGAATATCCTTTTATCTAAATATGCACATTTCTTGTTACTTATGGGATATGTCCTGAGAAGTAAAATTACTAGATTTAAGAGCTTTCTTTATGTATTACTATACAAGTCAAGCAGCAGAAAGCACTGCAGGAATTTAGGTACTGGTCAGCCCACAAATTTGTCAGGAAAGCTACACCATGAAGCTTAGCTAACAGGCAGGAGTGGAGGAAGTCTGTGCAGCCAGAGCCCCAGGCAAAGCCTTCCCACAGAGCCAGTGAGCCAGGACCCCTCTGGCATCACCACTGAGGCTGTAGGGAGCCTACCCTTGCTTTGCCACCACTACTGGCACCAGGCCTGGACACAGGACACTGGACATCAGATACCATGCTGGCACCACTGCCCCAGCAGCTCCTGGAAACTGAATGTTGCTGCTGCAGCCAGAAGGAGTTCTGTTCTCACCCAGGTACTCAGCATGACAAGCAAGTGACATGGGTCATCACATCTGAGTGCCCTGGCCTAGGGGCTGGGGATGAGAGCATCTGGTGTTTATACCTTCCATAGAGAGATGAGCCCTGTCTACCACCAGGATTTTAAAGGTGAGCCCTGTCTACCACCAGGATTTTAAAGGTGAGTCCACTCACTACCAATTTTATGGACAAGAATTAGCACCTTAGTCTTATTTTAATTTTATTTGTTTGCTAGAGAGGATGGACATTTTGGATCGAACTATTGGTATTCTGTGATACCTTTTTCATTAACTGCCTAATCATATCCTTTGATGGCTTTTCAATTGGAGCATAAAAGTGAAAGTGAAAGTGTTAGTCTTGTCCAACTCTTTGGGACCCCATGGGCTGAAACCCGCCAGTCTCCTCTCCTCTGCTACAGAATGTTGAGAAATAAATGTTTATTGTCTCCTCTGTCCATGGAATTCTCCAGGCAAGAATACCGGAGTGAATAGCCATTCCCTTCTCCAGGGATCAAACCTGGGTTTCCTGCATTGCAGGCAGATTCTTTACTGTCTGAGCCACCAAGGAAGCCCACCAGGGAAAAAATATCCTTTTTGTGAGCGTTTCTTTAACAGTAAGACTGTCAAACTCTTTGACAGCCATGTATGTTTCATCTTTTTCCCAATTTGACCGCTAACTTCATTTAGGACTTTTTAATTTTAGCCTTCAGAAGTTTACCTATTCTATAAAGTTAGGTCTATAACCTTTTCCCATTATGTTTTCTTACTTTACATTCAAACTTACGCCTTCCCTAATCAGGTGTCAGATAAACATTCATCTACATTTTCTAGCTAATCCCGAAAAATATAATTTCTAAATCTTCAGGTGAATTGGTTAAGTTGCAGAAAGGAGATCTACATCTTAGAATGTGTTTCCACTAGAATCCTAGAATGTGAATCCACTAAAATTCAGTAGAAGCAACACAGGAAGGATGTCTTTTCTCTTTTGCTGCTCCTGATGGCATGTCAAAACCCCTGCAGAAACCTCGCACCAGAAGTAGAGTGATCAGTTAATAATGCATTCTACTATGACTATACTTTAGTCAACTTAAGTGTTGCAAGAAAGTGAAAAAATAAGTGGTTTCTTACTCAGAGTAGTTTTTTTTTTTTTTTTGAGACACACTACCATATAACTGACATTTGAATGTCCATGGCAAAAACTCCCTTTACTCTCAGGAGATGTGTGGGTGACCCTCAGGATGGTGGGGTAGATGTAGTAAAATATTAAAGAGGGTTTGGAGAATACTAATGTTGCCAGAGAAAGAAAGGCAAATACTCAAATATTATTTTGTACAGACCTGGAAGAGGTTGCTTCTGAGTTTTGCCCATGTTGTTGGTGGTATTATAAGAGTTGGTAACATGCTGAGTGTGAAGGTGGGGAAATAGGGGGAAATGCAGCCCACAGCCCTCCAGAGGGGCAGCAAAAGGAGTGAAGAGTCTGTAGGAACAGTTGCATCTTAGGAGTGCTGAGAAAGGGGCACAAGAACAACTTCATAAAATCCATTTCAAGAGTCGTATGGGCATAACTGTTTTAATCACTCCCTTTTCACCCTATCAGTGAGGGAGGGATTCCCACCCTGGGATTATGCAGACAGGGGAACACCTGACACTCTACACTGTACAGATGAGATCAACCACCGTTTATTAGTCATTTACAGTAAGTCTCCTACATACAAGAACGCATTCGTAAATCCGAAGTGTTTTTAAGTCCAACAAAGATACCCTAGGTGCCCAAATAACACTGGCTATATACTACCATATTGTAATAGGTTCATAATACTTTTCAGACAAATAATATATAAAACACAAAAAATAAAGAAAACGTTTGTAATCTTATAGTACAGTATCTTGAAAAGTATAGTAGTACAGTATAGCAGCTGACATACAGGGGCTGGCATTGAATGAACAGGCATGAAGAGTTACTGACTGGAGGATGGATAGGAGGTGAGCGATGGTAGAGTTGAAGGATCTTTAACAATAGAAGACAGAGGGCAAGCTGCAATTTCACTCACTCCTGATGTGATTGGACATGTGAACACACGTTGGCATCTTTGATGAACGTTTGCAACTTGAAGGTGCGTATAGAGGGGATTTACTGTATACTGAAAGCCTAGGGGAGGAGAACACTGCTTGCCATGTAGGGCCACACGGGGATTGCACTTGAGGACAGAGTGAACACAGCCACAGAGTGTCTATGAGAAACAGGCTTTGTGGTATCAAGTGGGTGTGGTGCCTCTGGATTCCCTCGGGAAGATGTGATTGGCTTGTTTGGATAATTCTGTGAGCTGGCAGGGAACTGAAACCTGCTACTCACGGATAACCATGCACTGTGCTGGGTCCCTTTGATAAGGAGTGTTGTTTGGCTAGGTGACCTTGTCCCCAAGATTAGCATAGGGAGGAGAACTTGTAGTTAGGCTATCTGAGAACTCCTGGATTTTACAAGATGTCAAGGCAGTATATAATATTGAGCCTTAATTTCAAGCCTTACACCACAATAGCACTTCAGGACATTAGTTGATGGTAGGCTTTAGTGGTTAGAAGGAGAGAAAATTCTAAGAAACTTGAGTCCTGGACAGAAGTCAATTTATACCTTCAGAAATCAGGGGTCTCAAAACAAAATGACAGAGGCAAGACAGATTATTAAGACAAGTTGGGAGAGGGGTTGAGTGTGGGCAAAATGGGTGAAGGTGATTAAAATGTACAAACTTCTGGTTACTTCAGGTCTTAGGGATGTAATGTACAGCATGGTGACTATAGTTAATAAAACTGTATTGCATATTTGAAAATTAGTAAAAGAGCTGATCTTAAAAGTTCTCATAAAAAGAAAAAGAATTGTAACTATGTATAGTATGTAGGCATAGCTGGATGGATGGATAAGTGTAAACTTCAGATGTTCCTTGACTTACAAGGGGTTATGTCCCAATACACCCACCATACATTGAAAATATCACAAGTCAAAAAATGTGTTTAAGACACCTAACCTAAGAAACACCATAACTTAGCCTAGCCTAACTTAAATGTGCTCAGAACACTTAGCTTATAGTTGGGCAAAATCATCTAACACAAAGCCTGTTTCATAACAGAGTGTTAGGTATCTCATATAATTTATTGAATACAGAAAACAGAATGGCTGCAGGGTATACAATAGTTGTAGGCTGGTGGGTCATTTACCTTCATGATCACATGGCTGATTGGGAGCTGTAGTCCAGGAAAAGATCAAAGTTCAAAGTACAGTTTCTATTGAATTTGTAATACTTTCTCACCATTTTAAAGCCAAAAAATTGTAAGTTGAACTATCATAACTCAGAGACTGTCTGTAGACTTCATGTGATGATCGTTTTGAATCCGTTTACCTCAGACTGGGACTCAAGCTCACATGGCTAGGGCTCAAACCCAGTCAAAACCCAGTTTGGGACTTAAACCCACATGGCTGGGTCTCAAACCCTGCCAAAACTCTGCTTGGGACTTGAACCCAGGTGGCTAGGACTTGAACCCAACCAAAACCCTGCCTGGGACTTGAACACATGTGGCTAGGACTTGAACCCAGCCAAAACCCACAGTACCCGGTTTCCGGACCTAATGAAGCTCAGGTTCTTGATGTCTCATTGCAGAAAGAATTCAGTGAGACAAAATGATAGGTAAGAAGTGGACTTATTCAGATATAGAGAGAAGCACACTCCACAGACAGAGTATGGGCCATCGTAAAGGGCACATGCAGCCTCGAAATTTGGTGTGGTTAGTTTTTATAGGCTGGGTAATTTCATATGCTAATGAGTGGGAGGATTATTCCAACTATTTTTGGGAAGGAGTGGAGATTTCCTGGATTTAGGCCACCACCTACTCCTTTTAACAGTGCCTTGGAACTGTCATGGGTTTCCCTAGTGGCTCAGCTGGTAAAGAATCTGCCTGCAATGCAGGAGAACTGGGTTCGATCCCTGGGTTGGGAAGATCCCCTGGAGAAGGGAACGGCTACCCACTCCAGTATTCTGGCCTGGAGAATTCCATGGACTGAACAGTACATGGGGTCACAAAGAGTCAGACACGAATGAGTCACTTTCACTTTTGAACTGTCATGGCACCTCTGGGTGCATCATTTCACTTATTGATTGAGGATTAAGGTCTAGTCTTGTCTGTCATCTTGGTCCCATTTGATTCTAATTGCTTTATGTTGTGTCCTTGGGCTATGTCATTCTTTCAAAAGTTGCGCCCGGCCCCTTTCCCTCCTGTTGCAATTTCACAATATATGCAAATATTAAATCATTAGATTGTATACCTGAAACAAATATAATGTCGTATGTCAATTAAAAAACAAGAGAAGAAAGGGAAAAAAGTGGATTTGGAGTCAGATGATTAAGATGAATCCCACCCAAGGTAGCAGTCAGGAGGCTGCTTATGGCCCCAAACACCCACACCCAGTGAATTGAGTAGTGGAGACAGTGTCTGGCTGCAATTTAACCTGCCTTCTACAAAAAGTAGTCACCAATGTACATGCTGCACTGTGAGGAAAGAGGAAGAGAAAATTAATCCCATCAGCCTGGTCTCTAGAGACCCACATATCCGGTCACTTAGGTGATGGCTTCAATAGAAAGCAAACAGAAATTTCTGGGGGCTTCCCAGGGATGCTGTGTCATAGTTTGATGTAAGGTGCTAGGTAGTACTTTCCAAGGCAGCCCTATCGTGGACACATGGTTAGCAGCATAAAGCACAAAGTACCACATTATTCAATATTTCATCAAGTATTTGATGAGCCCCTACCACATACCCAGAATTCCATATAGGACAGAATCCCTTTCCTCAAAGGAGTTCCTAATCTTGGGAAAGTGGCATAATTTTATACGAAAAAGAAACTTCAAGTATGTAAATATTTTCCAAGATGAAGAACATGGAAAATATAGCATATTTTTCCTATAATTAAAATAGGCCCTTTGTATTGCCAGCTCCACATTCACAGATTTAACAAACCACAAATTGAAAACAATCAGAAATAAAAATTCCAAAAAGTTTTGAAAAGTGACACTTGAATTTTCCATACACTGGCAACTATTTACATAGGATATATTGTATTAACAACTATGTTTGCATAGCATTTATATTGTATTTAGAACTATTTACACAGTATTTATGCTCAGTCATGTCCGACTCTTTGCGACCCTATGGACTGTAGCCTACCAGACTTCTCTATTCATGGGATTTTCCAGGCAAGAGTACTGGAGTGGGTTGCCTTTTCCTTCTCCAGGGTATCTTCCCGACCCAGCGATCGAACCCAGGTCTTCTGCATTGCAGGCAGACGCTTTACCCTCTGAGCCACCAGGGAAGCCCCTATGTTATATTAAGTATTATAAATAAACTAGAGATATATAAAGTATACAGGATGATATTTATAGGTTATTTGCAAATATTATGTCAGTTTATATAAGGGACTTGAGCATTCACAGATTTTAGTATCCATAGAGGTCCTGAAATCAAAGCTTTGAGAATGCCAAAGGACAACTGTATATTGCTTACATTCTATACTTTAAATAACTCATACAAGGCACATTATGTGGCAAGACACTTTCTTGACCTACAGGCTGAATCCCTCATGTACCCACAACCAATCATGGCTGAAGTTTCCTGTTGCTTTAACACGTGTGCATTTTGGTTCAAGCACATACAGGCACAGTTAGGGCCGGCACAGTCCAGAAGTCTTCTCACTCAGTTCTCACTTTGTTCTGCCTAGACTGCTTGACAGTTCCTGAGCCCGGGGCTGTTCCGTCTCTCTAGTCTATCAGCCAAACTTGCTTGGCCATTCTCCTTGATCTCTCCCACCCCCACCCCAACACCCTTCAGAGATACCTGGAGGCAACCATTAGAGGAATAAATTGACTTTGGGTCATTTGGAGGGTAATGCAGTTAAATCTAGAAGGTCTAATCCATTTGGGGAGTTTCCTCATATAACTTTTCCAACTCCAGACAAACTCCTGTCCAAGGGTACAGTTTGGGTAGGTTTCTGTCCTTGTCATCCATAGAACATGATCACATCGATGTTAGCCCCAGAGTGCTCTACTGTAACTCCAGGTTGGTCTTGGTAGCTAAATCAGTGGTGGACAGTCTCCGGTAGGGGGGTTTTAACTACACAAGCCCAGTTCCTGTCCCTGCAGTTGCTGATTAAGGAGTCTGAGGCTGGTACAGCAAAATCTCTATGTGTCAGAGTTGAGATGAAGCACAGGCATCCACTTAATATAAAGAGAAACTTCAAACGATTATAACTGATCGATAATGCAATCCTTTCTGTGAACTCATTGTTACTGGAAATTTTCCAGCAGAGGCCAAATTTATGAACAGTTACTCCTCTTTCTTCATCATAAAACATAACTATACCCTAAAACTCCTTTCTACATTTCCTCATTAATCTGCACACATGTCCTATGGGACAGATGTCATTATTATTCTCATTTTGCAAATGAGAGAAGTGAGATGCAGGGAGTGTAAATGATTTGCCTAAGATCAAATAACCAGAAAAGATGAAGGCAGGACTAACTAACGTAAGGGTTACTCCTGATCTGCTCCTCCATGTGGCCTCAAATCTGAGGACGTGCACTGGCCCAGGAAGGCGGCTGACGGCCTAGGCCACTTGTCAGTTTATTCAGAGACCCTTAAGTCTAATTGGAGGTCAGAGAGTGAAGGGCTGGGGTCACCACAACCAGAGACACACTGCTGCAGACTTTCTTTGCTAGACCTTCCTGCTTACCCTCAGGCCCTTCACCTCATGGACTGACAAAATGATTGCTGTTGTTTATTAAGGGCTTACTTACCATGTGCTTTGCGAACTGGTTTATGTGATGTCACTTAATCATTATAACAATACCAGCAGGAAGGTATTAGATCTACTTCACAGACGTAGAAACTGAGGCTGAACATCTTATCCACAGTCACAGAGTAAAGCCATGGATCAAAGTCAAATGTATGCACGTTCAAAGACTGTGCCCTACAGAAGGATTGCCTCTGGCGGCAATGATGTTCTAAAGGGCAGGTAGGGTGGAAAGGAATTAGTTGCATCCTTGAGGTCTCCCACCATCTCCCTGTGTAGGCTAGAGGGTATTTGCATGGTTAGCCCAAGGGAGGACTCTGAGGGCCATTTCAGCCCCAAAGATGACATATCATTGGGGCATCTCCAACCAGAATCATTACCAGATATAAGAGCCTCCAGGATTCCTGGAACTCAACTGACTGAGGCTACAGCAGGCACAATGTACATTGTGCTGAGATGGAAAGCAGTGTGTGTGTAGTCATGCACACGCACACACAGGCACACAATTGTACAGGGTACAAGATGTCAGAACACTGGGTTCTGGCCCTGCCCACCACTCTACGTTTAAGTCCAGAGAGGAATTAAGGCTCTTTGAGGACCTGTTTTTACTCCACAGATGAAGCAGGACTCTGAAATCTTCTAAAAAGCCTTGAAATCAACACCCCTCTTCTCACCCTCCAGTAGCAAGCACACTTTGGCAGCTAAGAATCCCCTCAGGCTACACGCATATCACCAATCCCTCTGTAGGCAGTGGAGCCTCACAGAGAGGGTCTGGGGTCTGCTGTGCTGGCGTGAAGGCCACAGGCTTATAGTCCTGAGATGTTTAAAGGCCTTTCAGGACTCAGAACCATAGAGAAATCAAGACCTCAGAAGGGCACTGGGCTTCCCTTTTCCACTTGGTAGTACAGCCTAATCTACAGCATGAAGTGGAAAATTGTGCCCGTTTTTTGTACTTAGAATTGTACGTCGAGTCCTGAAGGGTGGTTTTTGCTGTCCTTCTCCCGTGCTTCCTGACGCTGAACGTGGCATCTGTGTTGGTCATCCTCTGGCCACGCCTCCCCCAGGGACAAAACCTTCAGGAGCCAGGTATGCGGGGAGGGAACGCGTGGTGTCAGGCTTTATGGGCAGGCAGCTGTCTTCAGGACTGTTAGTTTGGCACATGGTTTTGGACTCAGACAGACTTTGAGTTTAAATCCTGATTCTACCCCTGAGTCGCTCTTGGGAAGGTCACTTGCGTTTCTGACCTTTGTTTCCTTTCCTGGAAAATGGGGCACTAATGCCTGCTGTGCAGCCTGGGACCTGGCAAACGCCCAGGGCGGAGGTGGTGTGATTTCAGCAGCACTGAGAGGGACCCTGGGGCCAAAACAAACCCTTCCCCAGCCAGCTTCCTGACACAGGCTGGCCTCTACCCACCTCCTCAGCCTCAACCAGGAAGAAGACTCTCACTCTGCTTTCTTGAATAGCACCGTGCTTTCTCCTCTTGCTCAATATCTGTCCCTGTGGCCCCTCTTTCTAGAACGTTGTTCTCCTCAAAACTCTTCCCCATTCATCAGGTTAACACCTGCCTCCAGGTGTCCTCAGTCATCCAGAAGAGAATCTTTCAGGGCCACCCTGGTTCAGCCATATCCTTGCTGGTGTGATTATTTTATTAATGTTTATCAGTGAATTATGTTACTTAACTATACAATAAATGTAGGAGAGACAAGCTAATTAAAGAATATAAGTTTCATGAAGGTGATTATTTTATTCATCGGTGCCTGGTACATACCAGGCCTCAGTAGCCATTTGTTGAAAGAATGAATGTATAAGAGATACATTCATTTCACTTAAAGAAACATGTCTGCCATAGCGCTAGCACCCCCTGAAAATGTTAAGTCATTCTAAAGGCACAAAGTTGGGATAAAACACTTACGGTGAAACAAAGTTAGACAGGTTCCTTCTATGTGGGGCTTCTCAACACCTAATATGGATTGTGAATTTCCAGTAGGAAGGTCAAAACCCAACAAACAACCACGTTTACCACTTAGGCCTCATTGGGAGTGAGTTTAATCAAAACCTGACCCAGAAAAGAAAAAAAAAACCTTACCTAGAGAGTGAGTAATGGAGGCATAGAGATTATGGGCTCTGAAGGTAAGGAACTCTGCTTATCACCAGCCTGCCCCAAAGCCCCTGGACTCCTGGGAGCAAAATCAAGTCAAGTCTCATGTAACTGAATCAGGTGGGCTGTTCACTTCTCACCCACAAATCCCCCAACAGCAGAATCTTGGCCCAGTAAATGTCAACCTGGACCCTAGTTCTCTTTACTACTATTACCAAGAGACGTCTTACATCAGCGATGAAGGGATTTTATCTGTTTGTCATCTTCAATAAAAAGTGATGCTGGCAATGGTGTAAGGTTGATGTGTCCTAAAGAAACAGACCTGGTCTCTGTCTGGTTTTGTTTTCTTTTATTGCTTTTGAAATCCAGTGTTCCTCTTCTCGTTGCTGGCTACAGGGCAATACTGGTTTTGCTCAAGTGGAATATCTATTTGGAGATGATTGAAAAAACAAAACAGGCTAAAAGAAGGGTCAGGCCCGACTAGAGATAATTACAGTAGAAACAAAAGGCTGACACATAAACCAGATGGGTATCCAAAACCGGGTTGGTTTCCGTATTTCAAATACTGGCTTCTGAGAAGCTGTGTTTGAATGCGAGCATGGGGCAACGCCTGAGATCTCACAGTGGATGCAGCGAGTAAATGAGGTTACACAGAACGGAGATGAAATGCTGGCTCTGATCCCTGGTGCTTCCAAGATGTCCCCACAGTATCAGGGAGAGTGTTTACAGATAGCACAAAACTGATAAGTAGGAAGAGTTTGTCTTCAGGCCCTCTTTTCCACATTCAGCTGGGGAACTCAGCCTACCCCCTCACTAAAGAGGTGGGAGCTGTTTCCCACCTCAGCCTGCCTTAGCAGCTAACTTCTTTCCATCCGCTTCATTCAAGGTCCTGACTGCTTTTAAAACTAGTGGTTTGAACATGTGACTTGCTCCTCTGTAAAATATTTGGATTTTAACAAGAATCTTCTGGCTGAAACCGGGCGAGTCACTCTAGTGGCAAGTCAGGCAATAGAATAGATGCTTCACAGCAGACTGTGCTTCAGTTGCCCTCAGGCCCTGCCCAGAGGCAGCTGTCTGCCCTGGCTTGTAGAACTGGCTCAGCTTCAGCTCTTTGCTGTGCCGTAAAGGTAGGTTAAAGGGCAACGGGGCACCAAAGGCAACGAGAATAGAAAACAGCACATGGAGATGGTATTTTGTCCATGGATTGGGGATTACTATCCTAAGCAGCCAGAATTTTTCCAATAGAGTTTTATACAACAAAATAAATGTGTTCTACACTTTTAGTGTTTAAATAAACATAGAGGATTTATTTCCAGCCATAATGTAAATTGGTGATGTGGAAAGTTACGAAAAGAGAAGGCATGCTAAACCTTCAGACCTCCTGGTTTCTGTCACTGCTCTGTATACTTAAACAACACTGATTTCTACATAAATAACTGACCTCTTATACAATATTTGTAAGATGTTTTTCTCTAAGAATTTTCCCCTTTCTCAAAAGGTACTGTTAGTATGAACTGAAGTTTATGGAAACTAACATGAGTAAACTAAGGGCAAAGTGTAGTATATGTATAGATTTATTTCTTTTTTTCCCCATTGAAGCTCTTGATTTCCTAGATTTGTGCTTAAAACTACAATAGAACACTGTGACCCAAGATATCGCTTCCTAAAATATACCCTGAAGTAATAGACTTCCAATCTTTTTTGACTTTGACCTGTAGTAATAAATCTATTTTACTTTATGATCCCCCTCAACACACCTGAAATCAAAGTTTCATAAAACAAAGCTTATTCTTGTTACATGCTGTGTACTTTAGTATTTTCTATTGTATTCACTTCTATTTATTTTTTATTTTTTTTCACTTCTATTTATTTTACTTTCTTATTTTTCTTAAAAAAAATTGACATTACTAACCACAGGCAACTTGGGACCCATAGTTTCAAAAGCACAGCCTTAGAGAAACTCTTATAACATATATAAAAACATTTATAGCAACACTGTTACAAAAAGAAAAAAAAAATACGGGAAAGTGCATATGGCAAATAATCAACATTGTGTATAGAGCACTGGCAGCGGTTGATATTAGGAAAGGGCTCTCTGAGGAAATGACATTTAAATTCAGACTAGAAGACAAAGCTTGGCAAAGAGTATTGTACACTGAGCAGGCCTTGAATAAGCAAAGAACTTGGCACCCTCAAAGAATGGAGGGAGGCTAATGTGGTTGGGTCAAGGAGAGAGACATCTGATGAGATTGTGATGGTAGGTTGGGGATAAATTATGCAATGTTTCAAAGGCAATTTTAAAGATAATGGATTTTTATTCAAGTGCAATGGGTAGCCACTGAAGCATTTAAACTGGGAAATAGCATGCTCAACTTATCTTTACAACCATTACCCCAGTTCTTTAGTGAAGAATGGGTCAGAAAGTGGATAGAGGAAAATCAGTTAAGAAGCTATTGTAAAAGCCTTTGGTGGTTTGGACTGTGGTTAGAGTGGAAGCAGAGAGAAGTAGATTGATACAGGGAATATTTTAGAGGTATAGTCTATAGGACTTAGGGAGACCTTATTTGGAATTTAAGTTGAGGTTGAAGGAGGGAGATGAGATTGAAGATAAGGGCTATGTCAAGGATGACCCACCCACTGTTCTAGCAAGAACATCTGAGTAGATGAAGGTGAAACTTACTGATATAGAAGACCAAAGTGGGAGCACATCTGAGTGAGTCAAAATGAAGAGTTTCATTTTGTAAATCTTAAGTCTAAGATGCTTGTGAGCTGTCCAAATAGAAAAATCAAGTTAGTAATTATCTGTGCAAAGCTAGAGCTCGGCAAGCAGATCAGACTGGACATATACATTTGAGAGTTAGCAGCCTATACAGTCAAGATCATTCTGGGATGATAGAGCAGAGCACAAGAAGAGAGCCCAGGATGGAACCATGAGGAGCCCTGATATTCAGAACCAGCTTGAAAAGGAGGAACCACGGCCACAGATAATAAACCAGGGGTATGTGATCTCATAGGAGACAAATAAAGAGAATGACTTAAGAACTGGTTGGTAATCAACAGTGTCAAATGTTGCTAAGAAGTTAGAGATGATGAAACTGAGAAGCATCTGTTAGATTTAGTAACACAAATGTCACAGTGGCCTTATCAAGAGCTGTTTTTTCTAGATTGGTGGGGTAGAAGAAAGAAAGGAAGGAAAGGAAGTAGAGATAGTGGGTGTAGACAACTCCTGTGAACATTGGCTGGGAAGGAGAGAAGAGCAATGGGAATACTGGCAGAGAAGAATGTATAATCAAGGGAGGTATTTTTGTTGGTTGGTTGGTTGAGGTGTAAGAAGATGTTTGAATGCTCTTTGGAAGGTCTGGGTGGAGAATAAGAAGCTAAAGATGCAAAACAGAGGAAG
This sequence comes from Bos indicus x Bos taurus, assembly GCF_003369695.1. NCBI lineage: Eukaryota > Metazoa > Chordata > Mammalia > Artiodactyla > Bovidae > Bos > Bos indicus x Bos taurus. The sequence continues at coordinate 66,233,468 of NC_040085.1, read as the reverse complement.
AAACCACAGCAACGTCCTCAGATGGAAAGCAAACATGGGTGGCTGAATAGCTTTGGATCAGAGGAGGGATATTCTTCTCCATTGTGGCAAAAGGAAAGAGAGAGTGTGTGTGGGTCCAAGAAATTCTGCGGAATTGATGGTGGGCAGTTACTGTCTGATGAATGCAAAGTGAGTCAGTTTTGCATGGTTTGGCTGCAAGAAATAGAATACCCAACCCAAAGCAGCCCAAGAAACACAAAGGTTTATTTTTCTCCCTTAATATAAAGTCCACTACTGAGCAGTTTAATTGCTATAATTGTTAGAATTGAATATCATCATCTGAAATGATGCAGCCAGCTTTATACCCTAGGCTGCATTTATTGAACTTATTGTCCTACACATGCATATAGTTAGAAATTCTACTTTTTAGAGTGCAGTTGAATGTACTTTGTGAATAGTTACAGAAAGTAAGAGAGAAAGAGGGGTGGAAGATAGAGGGCTCTTGTAAATTCAGCCTTACAAAAGAATCATTAATGATTGTTGCTAACATGGCTGCCTAGGAGGCTGTGCAATGTTGCAGCATTTGTTGTTAGGTGCATAGTAGAATCAGCTACAAAGCCTGTGGGGACAGTTCAACCCACGGAAGAGGATGGTAGGTATAAATAAATTAGCAAGAAGTGTTTGTTGCTGACAGCCATAGGAGATGTTCATTTAAGGAAAAATGAATGTGGATTTAAAATATCCAATAATCTGTATAATTTTTTTCCTACCAGTTTGAATAAAAAAAAAACCAACACACATTAACTTTGATCCACATTCCTTTTACTCTAAGCTGTATTGTTTACCTGTGGGAGGTCAGCATGGAACTTGTCACCTCTTCCTCCTTGAAATCCAACAAAAGATGCCACTGAGACACAATCATAGACACAAATTAAGGAAAGTATTCATCTGACACTTTCTTACTGGTGTGAATGGTGAGGATTCAGAGACTAGCTCTGATGAAGCTTGGTGTCTGCTAGCATGCTCTTCACAGTCTTGACTACATGGATTCCAAGACATGAATACTGGAACTTTGTCATTTAATGATATGGAAGAAATACTGAAGATGGTATACCTTATTTTGTCCATGGCAAGGCTCAGGATTTCTGTCTTGGAATTCATATAGTCACGTCAGTATAGGCCAAATGCCCCATTTCTAAAATGATGCTTCATTCTCTTGAAACATATACTTTACCATATGTAAAATAGAGAGCCCATGGAAATTTGCTCTATGATGCAGGGAGCTCAAACCCAGTGCTCCGTAACAACCTAGAGGGGTGGGATGGGATGGGAGGTGGAAGGGAGGTTCAAGAAGGAACAAACGTATATATAACTATGGCTGATTCATGTTGATGTATGGCAGAAACCGACACATAATTGTAAAGCAAAGTATCCTCCAGTTTAAAAAAAAAAAATGAAACATCATATTGAAAGATAAATATTTTGCTGTTTCTAGAGACTGGTGCTATAGATAATTAAAGTTTTGATAATTTTGCCTCTTTTATTACTATTCAAAGTAAAACAACTAAAGCAACATAAAAAATAAAACTATGCTTCACTCTTAATGGAAATATGTTATAAAGATATGAATCCCTATTGTGAGTTTATGGTGCCTTAATTAAGGAAAGCTTCTCTGATATCAAGATTTTGAAATATCTCTTGATTAAGCATATCAGAGCTTATATCACTATATAATTTCCCATTTTTTAAAGGTGAAATGTATTCATTTCTTCTGCAAAATTAAGGAAGGGTAATCGTGAGACCACCTGATTTGCCTCTTGAGAAACCTGTATGCAGGTCAGGAAGCAACAGTTAGAACTGGACATGGAACAACAGACTGGTTCCAAACAGGAAAAGGAGTATGTCAAGGCTGTATATTGTCACCCTGCTTATTTAACTTCTATGCAGAGTACATCATGAGAAACGCTGGGCTGGAAGAAACATAAGCTGGAATCAAGATTGCCCGGAGAAATATCAATCACCTGATATGCAGATGACACCACCCTTATGGCAGAAAGAGAAGAAGAACTAAAAGCCTCTAGATGGAAGTGAAAGAGGAGAGTGAAAAAGTTGGCTTAAAGCTCAACATTCAGAAAACTAAGATCATGGCATCTGGTCCCATCACTTCATGGGAAATAGATGGGGAAATAGTGGAAACAGTGTCAGACTTTATTTTTTTGGGCTCCAAAATCATTGCAGACGGTGACTGCAGCCATGAAATTAAAAAATGCTTACTCCTTGGAAGCAAAGTTATGACTAACCTAGATAGTATATTGAAAAGCAGAGACATTACTTTGCCAACAAAGGTCCATTTAGTCAAGGCTATGGTTTTTCCAATAGTCATGTATGGATGTGAGAGTTGCACCGTGAAGAAAGATGAGTGCCGAAGAATTGATGCTTTTGAACTGTGGTGTTGGAGAAGGCTCTTGAGAGTCCCTTGGACTGCAAGAAGATCCAACCAGTCCATTCTAAAGGAGATCAGTCCTGGGTGTTCTTTGGAAGGAATGATGCTAAAGCTGAAACTCCAGTACTTTGGCCACCTCATGTGAAGAGTTGATTCATTGGAAAAGACTCTGATGCAGGGAGGGATTGGGGGCAGGAGGAGAAGGGGACGACAGAGGATGAGATGGCTGGATGGCATCACCGACTCGATGGACGTGAGTTTGAGTGAACTCCGGGAGTTGGTGATGGACAGGGAGGCCTGGCATACTGCGATTCATGGGGTCGCAAAGAGTCGGACACGACTGAGGGACTGAACTGAACTGAACTGAACTGAATCGTGAGACGGGAAGCAGGAACAGGGGACCAATAGAACATTTTTCAGGTGAATCAGTTCAGGAAAATTTACAAAAGGTAGTTCCAAATCTGTGATGATATTCCCTTAGAAAGTCTTTGTGTTCTCCCGAAAGTTCACATAATACTGGTTAAAAGCTATAGGCTTAGCCTAAATGTGATTCCCTGTCACTGAAATAAAATTATAGGATTCTGAACAACGGCAAATCTTCAATATTTACAATAGGTGGTTCTCTGGGAGTGAGGGGGAAGGAGTCAGATAAATTGTCAAGACTTCTAGGTGGCTCAGCTGGTAAACAATCCACCTGCAATGCGGGAGACCTGGGTTCAATCCCTGGGTTGGGAAGATCCCCTGGAGAAGGGAACGGCTACCCACTCCAGTATTCTGGCCTGGAGAATTCCATGGACTATATATAGGCCGTGGGGTCGCAAAGAGTTGGACACGACTGAGCGACTTTCACTACTACTACTGCTAGAGAACAAAAGTAAGATTGCTGCCATGTAGACCACCCTCTGAAATCTGTAGTTGAAACTTCATTGCAATACCAGTCTGGACTGATTTCATGATTTTTATGACATGACTGCAACCCCATGGACTGTATAGCCTGCCAGGTTCCTCTGTCCATGACATGACTGAGCAATTAACACTAATCATTCATCAACAAATATTTATTAAGCATCCAATTTGAACAGACTACCTTAGCAACTTTGATCATTGTCTAAAAACTGAGATCATTGTCTATAAACAGAGCTGTATAAACTGTCATTGTGGGTCTGATCTGTAAAGATAATTTCTGGTATTCCTTAAGGTAAAAAGCACATTTTATTAATATTTGACATTGGATAAGGAGCAGGTGGATGATCACAAAAATGCTCTCAGAGGCAGTATAATATGGCTAAGAGCCTAGACTTTGAAGTCAGATAGATTTAGATTCAAATGGACTTCAGGCAAATCTAATCTCTATGCTCTTCAATTTCCGCATCTATAGAGTGAAAATAATACCTATCCCAGAGCTGTTGAAATTCAGTGAGATAATATCCATATAGTATTTAACAAAAAGTGCTTATTAAATACCATGATGCCATGGAAAAATCATTATTAAAGTAGAAAGAGACAAGACTGATAGCACTACATTACTCCTTCCTTGCTTTTACTGTCAAATTCAGTAACACTTTGAAGACAAAGCATATAGAAATACACACATGCATACACACACAAATTTGTGAATCCACAGGTCAAGTGGAGAGCCCTGACAGCCAGTCAGGTTCATGTAACCTCTCTGACAAAAGGATTTTTCCATTTTACTAAGGAATGAGCTGTTCAGAGCACCAGTAGTATAATTCAGCTGTCTAACAGAATTAGGGTTCTACTGGTGAAATGCTTTACCTGAAACTGAGAAAGCCACGGGTTTACAGTCAATAGTGTCAAAATTCTGCATTTTTCAGCAGGTAGGTGCTTCAGTGTAAGATGTCCTGGCTTCCACCTGATAATGATAACAGTGAGTGGAGGTTGTTATTTTCTGTGGGTTAACTAGTACATTAACTCTCCCTTGAGCAGAGGCTTTACAACTTGCCCATACATTGGAATGGCCACGGAGCTGTTAAAAAGTTTGGATGCCAAGTCTCATCTCAAGAGATTCTGACTTTACTGGTCTGGGATACAGCCTGGGCCTAAGGATGTTTTCAAGCTGCCCAAGTGATTCTAAGGAGCAGCTAAGGTAGCAAACCCCTGCCCTAAAGCCTAAGCTCCAGCTTAACTCACAGGGGAGTTCTCATCTATATTGCATGCAGCAGATGGTGCCTGAACACACACACGTACACACACACACACACACACACACACACTCACTCACTCCAGTCACCTGCTATCCTGCAACCTCACTGAGAAGTCACTGTTTGTGGTTTTGGTTGGTGTTTGATCAGGAGGGAGGTGGAGTGCCGAGCTGAGGGTTTCCATTTCATTGTTTAGCGTCCAAGGAGCAGAGCTCAAGGTGTTATCACTCTCAGATTTTCTCTTGAGCTACAATTACAAAAGTGCCATGAGCAACAGCAGATGCTCTCAGCATGTGAAAGGCCATCAGAGTCTTTTCACAGGCTACAGTGAAGACAGGGCATATGGACTGTGAGGTCCAGGTTAGTGGCAAGGGCTTGATAGAGGAGGTGCATGTTTGTTTAGGCCGTGGAAGCCCTCTTGCTTTGCTCAGAGCTAGACACATTTCTTTCTAAGGTTGATAATGGGAAGCTGCTGATTCTCACTGGGGTAAATTGATTGCAAGAGTGTAGAGTTCAGACAATTATGAATGTAGAAATCTTCTGGGGGGACTCAATAGAATACAGATTCCTGAGCCTTCCCCTCTTTTCCCATTCTGATTCATTAGCTCTGAGACAGGGTCAAAGAGTCTGCATTGTCACAGGTACAATAGGTGGTTTTTATACAGATGATCCAGGATTCACTGATGTTGGAGGACGCTAAGCAAATCAGTTGTCAATGATATATACATACCTATATTCTAATATTTTATTTATTTATGAGTCTGCACTGGGTCTTTATTGTGGGGTATGGACTACAGGCTAAGTTTAAAGGTTCACTGAAGTCAGGGGAGAGGTGATATCTTTGGGGACACCTTAAACAGAGAAATGAAGAGCCAGGGCAGAATGATGGAGAATGATAGAGAAGGAGCAGTGAGAGAGAAAAGAGAATATTCAGAAAGTGTATGGTCGCTAAGGGCAATATAAGAGACATTTCAGGAGGGAGAGGATTTACTTTAAACTCTGGCAAAGAGCCAAAGGAGGATACAACTGAGAAGGCGCCTTGCCCAGTGATGAGTGCAGTGTTCTTAATGGCAAACGATGGAAGCCTACTCTGGCTAACTGCAGCAGAAAAAGGTGTATTGGAAGAATATTGAATAACTCAAGACAGGAAGAATGGAGGACTAGGCTGAGAACCTGGTAGGAACCGAAGAAAGTCGGAATCATGGAACATGCCTAAGGTCTTGCCCAAGAAATTGTCTGGTGAAGATATCACCACTGGCTCCCCACTCTGGGGTAGTCACTGCATTCACCAGAAACTTCATGTTGCCCCTGCTGCTATGACTAATCTCTAACTGAGCTTGTGTTCTTGCCTCCTGCTCTCCAAAATCAAAGTTCCTTTTGCATTTTTTGGCCAATTCCATTGGCCAAACCCAGATCATGTACTTACACTCTAACAGGGAGAAAGAAAAGTGTGGTCCTCTTCAACTTTCATAAAAGGCCAAAGGAGTCCACATCCACATCCATCAATCCATATGAATGGGAGAGTTCTCACACATGAAGCTGTTTCTATGCTGAATATCCTGGAGTGGCCATCATATATCACTTGGGACATTTGAAACTATGATTTCAGAAAAGGCTTTAGTGACAAAGTCTGGTTAAAGAGTGAATGCATACTAAGGAATTCCTTACTTTGGCATAAACTATCCCCCAAAAGGGAGAACAAAGTGGAAAGAAGAAATGCTTTAGAATGGTGAAAGCCTGGGACAGTTTGTATGCAAGGGAGAATGTATTTACAGAGAGAAAGAAGTGATGCAGGTCTCGTTTGCCGCTGGATTTGCAGAACTTAGAACAGCAAGAGAGCTTCCCAGGTGGCACTAGTGGTAAAGAATCTGCCTGCCAATGCAGGAGATGCCAGAGACGCGGGTTCAGTCCCTGGGTTGGAAAGATCCTCTGGAGTAGGAAATGGCAAGCCACTCCAGTATTCTTGCCTGGGTGACCCCATGGACAAAGGAGCCTGGCAGGCTACAGTTCACGAGATGACTGAGCAAATAAGCACACATACAGAACAGGAAGAATGAGGGCGGGAGGAAGAACAATAAGAGAAAGAAAAAGGGCCATAAGAAACAAAGATGCATAGACTTGTGAAGCCTGCTTGGGAGGAAGGAAGATGCAGTTGATGTTAAGCACATATTTGTTGGGTTCCCATCAGCTGAATTTGTGAATTTCCTCAGCAGCCACACCTCAACACTGTCAAGTATGATCAATCTTTTGGTTGGGATTTTGAAGATCCTCCTCCCCTGACTCAGCACATTTTCAAGTTCCTTTTTCCCCCCTGCTCCTATTGATTTTACAATAAGTACCATGGCCTGATTCTCAGTCTAGTCCAGCTCAATCTGCAGTCCATGAACTGAGCATAACGAGTTCTGATTTGCTCTGACCTTATGCTACTACTCTTTGAGCAGGGTCAGAAGATCTTGCCAGGTGCCATCCATATAATCTTGGTTGAGCTTCTCCTAGTCTCCAGCTCTCATTTATTAAGTTTGGTGAGATTTAAAGGTATCATAGTAACTGAGGAAGAAAATTCAGCTAAGTGGTCTGGGAAGAGATTACACTCAAGACTTTGTGTGCAGCACAAAGGGGAAGGGCAGTCATTAGTCTCAGAAGCTCTGAACAAGATTCATTTATGTGTTTCAAAAAAATCAAGCCTAAAAGAGGGATAATTTTCTTCTAACTCATTTTCACCAAAACAGTCTTAATTCAGTTCAGTTCAGTCACTCAGTCATATCTGACTCTTTGCAACCCCATGGACTGCAGCACACCCGCCAGGCCTCCTTGTCCATCATCAACTCCCAGACCTTGCTCAAGCTCATGTCCATCGAGTTGGTGATGCCAACCAACCATCTCATCTTCTGTCATACTCTTCTCCTGCCTTCAATCTTTCCCAGCAACAGGGTCTTTTCTAAGGAGTCAGTTCTTCACATTAGGTAGCCAAAGTATTGGAGTTTCAGCTTTAGCCTCAGTCCTTCCAGTGAATATTCAGGACTGATTTCCTTTAGGATTGAATGGTTGGATCTCCTTGCTATCCAAGGGACCCTCAAGAGTCTTATCCAACACCACAGTTAAAAAACATCAATTCTTTGGCTTTCAGCTTACTTGATGGTCCAACTCTCACATCCATACATGACTACTGGAAACATTCTGGAGAAAGATTTAATTATAAGACAACAAACTCCAAACACATAGAGCTTCACTCCTTTGTGGTAGTCCTTTCATGCACATTTCTCACATGCCAGAACTTGTCATCTGATCTCCTAGAAAGACTTCCTTAAGACCTAAAGAAAATTTGAAAACCTCTAGAGTTCCCTATTAATCTAACAAATGTTCCATAAATTGAGAGATGCAATCAAGAACAATAGGAGAAATTTAAAATGCTTCCTGATAAAAGCTGAACACCATGAAAAGTCATGGCAAAAGATATAAATGAGAATGGGAGATATAAAAACATATAGTAAAATTTAATATGTGTATGATTTGGCTTAGCAAGTATTTTCTAAGGAAATTAATATTTTGGGAGCAATCAGTTCAAGGATAATGTATAATAGAAAGAAATTGTAATGATCTAAATATCCATCAACTGGGTCTGTTGAATAAATTATGGTACGGCAAATATAGTGGAGTACTATGGAACAACTAGTAAAGTTGCTGGAGTGCTACATTTATTGAGACAAAGAGGTGTCCACAGTATTACATTAAGTAAAAATGCTGATGAAAGAACAGTGTGATACAATTTTGAAAAATCTAGAATAGACCCACTACAATGTGGTAGGATAAGAAGAGAACTTCACTTTCTTCTTTTCTATGTCATTGATTTTTTACAATAAGCATTCATTGCTCTGACAGTCAGCAAACCACTTAAATTTTTCCACTCACAACCCCCATAACACAAAAGAAATAAAAGCAGTCTGCGTGAGCTAGCAAGCATTTACATGAAAAGTGAGTTACACCTTTTATCCCTGATATTGGAATCCAAGGTCTGCATTACTGTGGCAGTGACAAATGGGGGAAGGCTTGGTAAAGACATGATGTTCCGAGAAATTTGTTGAAGAAATTCACAGGCCTGAGATTCTAAGGAAAGTCTAAAATGCTGTCGCCTTTTATGGTGCTGTGTATGTATGTTTGCATGCCCTTAGACATATGTTCTCATGCATGTTTTCCAGTGAACCTCAGAGCCTCTGGGTGAATGTCAAGGGAGTGGACTCTTTTCGCATTCCGTCCCTCCGTCCCTGATCCCAGAGGAAGTGTTCCTTTTAGAATACTCAGCTACACTGAGCACTAGTCCTGGGAAAAGCTTGAGTAGAGGAGGCTGCCGGGGTCGAGCCCCGGTGGATCCAGGGAATTTGAAGCGGGGACGGCGTCGGCGAGGATCAGGAAACAACTGCTTAATTAGACATTAATTAAGGATATAAAGAGTAATAGAATAAGGATAGCTCAGTGAGGAAATTCAGTGGAGAAAAGAGGCTGAAATAAGGATAGCTCAGTGAGGAAATTCAGTAGAGAAAAGAGACTGAATAATTCAGCCAGAAGGTAAGAGAAAGAACGACATGGGGAGACCAAGTTTCGGTGAACAAGGCCCCGCACTTTATTTTCCAAAGTAGTTTTTATACCTTAAGTTATGCATAGAGGATAATGGGGGAAGGGGTAGAGTCATGCAGTAAGCCAGGCTTTCTTCCTGCAAACTTATCATATGCAAAAGTTTAGGTGATTTGCATCATCTTCTGGCCCGGAGGCCTTTTTCTCTAAAGGTGATTATTCTAAAGTCAGGCGCCAGCCTCCAAAAAGCATTAGATAAAGTTGCATTCCTACAGAGCAAAGGTGTGGTGGGCTATAACAAGAAAAAGAATTAACTCAAGGGTCCCTCCCAGGTTACAAACATTAAAGCTACTACTTACACCAATTATATTAATCAATACACTGCCAGGGACACAGCAGGTAAGGGATATGGAAACTTAGCAGCAAACATTGGCCCAACAAGTGAAAATCCCTTCACCAATACAGTTTCTAATCAATCTTTTAACTGCTCAAAGGAATCTGTATTTAGACAGTTTAGAACATCTCATGCCTCTCACAGTTTGGAGGCTCTGAGCAATCACATGTGGCCGGAAAAACCTATTCAGGCAGGCTAGAGGACTTCCAAAGGAGTTTGTAGGTTGAAACACTGTCACACCCAGGAATTATTAACTGGAGCTGTAAGCTAACTCTTTTTTCAGAGAGAGGTAGTGGGGGACAGCCCCCCATAAAGTCAGAGGTGTAGGTGAAAGCACAAAGCAGAAAGTAGGCAGACTCTGGTTTTGGGGATAGATGCTCGAGAATTTCCAGGGAGACTCCTGAGGCTTGATCCCGCAATTGCGTATGCCAAGCCTCTTTCCTCAAGACCTTTGCCAGGGGCGGAGCTTGCTCCCCACAGGAGGCCCTTCCCACATCCTCTCCGTGGACCATGGACCCTCTTCCTCCTCCTAATCTCCTTTCTCACCACCCTCTGTCACCTAAAGGAAAGGAAAGTGAAGTTGCTTAGTCATGTCTGACTCTTTGCGACCCCATGGACTGTAGCATACCAGTCCCCTCTGTCCATGGGATTTTCCAGGCAAGGGTACTGAAAAGGGTTGCCATTTCCTTCTCCAGAGGATCTTCCTGACCCAGGGATCGAACCGGGGTCTCTCATACTGCAGGCAGACGCTTTACTGTCTGAGCCAGGAGGGAAGCCTCTGTCACCTATGCTCAAATTGCCTGCTTTTGTCAGTGGTGATCTCCTACCCCATGTACCTTCCTCTAAGAGCCCCACCTTCTCTCCAGGCTCCAAAGTAGCAGTGCTTTCTATTCCTATCTCCCTGTGGGACTAAAGCACAAAGCACCTCCTATTATCTCAGGGCTAGTTTCCTGGTTAGGAACAAGTGAAATCACACTAGTGTAGATAATCAATACCCTAGCAAGTATTATGTCACTAGATTTAGTTTCATTAGAGAGTTAACCTGGAGTAATCAATCTCTAATAGTGAAATTTTAACCAGAGTTACAGACTAGTTGGAAAGATATTTTGGGGGTTGGGGGGAGGCTAGTTAGCAACAAAAAAAGGATTAAAAGCCTTGTTTTCCTGTTGCCCAGCCCAAGACCCTTCCGGTAACAGTTCACTGCCTCTTGTTTTCTTCTTCGTTAAGATTCAGTACTCTTAGCACTATTTTATAATTTAAAGAAAATTGCATCTTTCATGACTTTAAAGGGAGACAATATATTGCTATAGAATATGCATATAAAGCTGATTTGAACAGTGTTTTTAGTCATTGTGGTATCTCAAAGTTTTATCACATTATACTAGTATTTCCAATTTAAAGCAAAAAAGTTCAAGATAATGTTAATCCCTGCTAAAATGACAGATAGTGAGCTCTGGAGCCAAAATGCCTAGATTTGGTGAGTGACAGCTAGCGAGCCACAGGCCAGCTTTGTGACCTTGGGCAAGTTTACTTCACCTCTCTATGCTTCTATGTCCTCTTCCATAAGACACAGACAGTAAGAGTACCCACTTGATAGGGTCACTGCTGCTGCTAAGTCGCTTCAGTCGTGTCTGACTCTGTGCGACCCCATAGACGGCAGCCCACCAGGCTTCCCCATCCCTGGGATTCTCCAGGCAAGAACACTGGAGTGGGTTGCCATTTCCTTCTCCAATGCATGAAAGTGAAAAGTGAAAGTGAAGTTGCTCAGTTGTGTCCAACTCTTAGCGACCCCATGGACTGCAGCCTACCAGGCTCCTCCGTCCATGGATTTTCCAGGCAAGAGTACTGGAGTGGGCTGCCATTGCCTTCTCCTGATAGGGTCGCTGCTAAGCACCAAATGATCTAATGCAATAAAAACACTTAGAACAGTGCCTGGTACAAAGCACTCAATAGATATTCCCTATTATAATCAGCAGCTAAAGAAACTGTGCTCAAACTACCGCACAATTGCACTCATCTCACACGCTAGTAAAGTAATGCTCAAAATTCTCCAAGCCAGGCTTCAGCAATACATGAACCATGAAATTCCAGATGTTCAAGCTGGTTTTAGAAAAGGCAGAGGAACCAGAGATCAAATTGCCAACATCCAATGGATCATGGAAAAAGCAAGAGAGTTCCAGAAACACATCTATTTCTGCTTTATTGACTATGCCAAAGCCTTTGACAGTGTGGATAACAATAAACTGTGGAAAATTCTGAAAGAGATGGGAATACGAGCCTACCTGACCTGCCTCTTGAGAAATCTGTATGCCGGTCAGGAAGCAACAGTTAGAACTGGACATGGAACAACAGACTGGTTCCAAATAGGGAAAGGAGTACATCAAGGCTGTATATTGTCACCCTGCTTATTTAACTTCTATGCAGAATACATCATGAGAAATGTTGGGCTGGATGAAGCACAAGCTGGAATCAAGATTGCCGGGAGAAATATCAATAACCTTAGATATGCATTTGACACCACCCTTATGGCAGAAAGGAAGAAGAACTAAAAAGCCTCTTGATGGAAGTGAAAGAGGAGAGTGAAAAAGTTGGCTTAAAGCTCAACATTCAGAAAACTAAAATCATGGAATCCGGTCCCATCACTTCATGGCAAATAGATGGGGAAACAGTGGAAACAGTGTCAGACTTTATTTTGGGGGGCTCCAAAATCACTGCAGATGGTGATTGCAGCCATGAAATTAAAAGACGCTTACTCCTTGGAAGGAAAGTTATGACCAACCTAGAAAGCATATTCAAAAGCAGAGACATTACTTTGCCAACAAAGTTCCATCTAGTCAAAGCTATGGTTTTTCCAGTAGTCATGTATGGATGTGAGAGTTGGACCAGAAAGAAACCTGGGTGCTGAAGAATTGATGCTTTTGAACTGTGGTGTTGGAGAAGACTCTTGAGAGTCCCTTGGACTGCAGGGAGATCCAACCAGTCCATCCTAAAGGAAATCAGTTCTGGGTGTTCATTGGAAGGACTGTTGTTGAAGCTGAAACTCCAATATTTTGGCCACCTGATGTGAAGAGCTGACTCATTTGAAAAGACCCTGATGTTGGGAAAGATTGAAGGCAGGAGGAGAAGGGGATGACAGAGGATGAGATGATTAGATGGCATCACCAATTCAATGGACAGGAGTTTGGGTAAACTCTGGGAGTTGGTGATGGACAGGGAGGCCTGGCGTGTGGTGGTTCATGGGGTTGCAAAGAGTTAGACACAACTGAGCGACTGAACTGAACTGAAAGAAATCTAAGCACAGATTATATCTACATATGCATTTAGTTGGATGCTTGAGTCAGCAAAAAAAAAAAAAATCTGTGAAATATATTGGCAAATATATTCAATACATAAATGGCAAAAATAGTCAGGAGAACTTTTAAATGAACAGTAAAAAAATGAAGGATTAAATTTCCAGGCAATGTAAAATATAGTGTATATAATTATATATTATAATATATAAATAAATTCATCAATACAATCAATGAAAGTGAGACCACTGCAACAATAAACAGAACAATGGAACAGAATAGAGATCTTTGAAAGCAATCCCCAAACACACAAGAATTTAGTATCTGAGAAAATCGACATTTAAAGTTTGTAAGAAACACTTAGCTTCCCCCAAAATAGTGGTGAGACAAATAGTAAACAATAAGAAAAGAGATCTATTCTTTACAATTTACACTAAATCCAGATGGATTAGAGAGCTAAATGTAAAAAAATGAAAGTATAAAATTACGAAAAACAAATATGAATGACAAAGTTAACTATTATTCAGCCATTGGGATGAGAAAGGACTTAATAACCTTGAAACAAAAGGAAGAAGCTACAAAAAATAGTTTAATTTGAATACACAAAGATATATTTGTACATTAAAATTTTTTAATTAAAGTAAACATTTGCCCTGAAGTAGGAAATGGCAACTCATTCCAGTATTCTTGCCTGGGGAATTCCCACAGACTGAGCAGGCATGCAATGTATAATATATAATTTTTACAGTTGTATAAAAAAAATAAAGATCTTTCACAAAATTTTATAACTTACAATGAAAAAAATAAAAATTTGGAAAAAATGTTGCATATGGGGTTAAGAGCCTTAATACATAAAGCTCATTTACAAATCAATAGGCAAAGACAGTGCACAATGAAACAAAAAAACTGGTTAAAGGACATGCATGTGTGCTAAGTCACTTCAGTGGTGTTATTTTGGCTGAAATGTTAATTGAGATAATTGTATTCTTGCAGCATCTTAGTTTCCTGACCAGGGAGCAAATCTGGGCTCTGGTAGTGAAAGCACCAAGTCCTAGCCACTGGACCACCAGGAATTCTTATTCTGTTGTACTCATTTGCATGTGTGTGTTTTGTGCTGAGTCATATCTGACTCTTTGCGACTCTATGGACTGTAGCCTGCCAGGCTCCTCTGTCCATGGGATTCTCCAGGCAAGGGTGGGTTGCCATATCCTCCTCCATGTGTGTGTTTGCTGCTGCTGCTGCCAAGTCACTTCAGTTGTATCTGACTCTGTGCGACCCATAGACGGCCTCCTACCAGGCTCCTCTGTCCATGGGATTCTCCAGGCAAGGGTGGGTTGCCATATCCTCTTCCATGTGTGTGTTTAGTTCTATATAATTTATCACATTTGTAGGTTCATGAATCCACCACCACAAGCAAAATACAGAACAGTTTCTTTACTGTAAGAAATATCCCTCCTCTCTTTTTTGTTTGTTTGTTTTTATTTTTGGCTGTGCTGGGTCTTCTTTGCTGCTCTGTTATGGTAAGTGGGGGCTCCTCCCTAGTTGCCGAATGTTGCCACCCACCCTCCTGATCTCTAACCCTGAAAATCACTAATCTGTTCTCTATTCCTAAAATGTTATATTAAATAAGTTGAATAAATGTTTAGATTTGTTAAAGAATGTAAAACATAGAAGGTTAAATGAATGTTAAAAGTTCATAATGTTAAAATGTATGTATTGAATATGTAAATGTTAAATGCTAACATTTAAATGTTAAATAAATAGAATCATACTGTACGTAACCATTTAGGACTGGCTTCTTTTTTTTCCCCCCACTCAGCATAATTCCCTAGAGATTAATCCAAATTGTCACATGTATCAGTAGCTTTCTCTTTCTTTTTGGCTGAGTAGTATTTCACGGTAAGGCTGTGTCACAGTTTGTTGAATTATCAGCCACTGAAGGACCTCTGGACTGTTTCCAGTTTGGGGCTATTATGAACTCAAATGTTATGGGTACACAAATCTATGAATTCCTATGAACATTTGTGTATGGGTTTTCATTTAGATATAAGTTTTCATTTCTCTGGGGTAAATGCCCAAGAATAGAATTGCTACATCTTGTGGTATTTGTGTGTTTAGTTTTCTGAAAATCTACTAACCTGTTTTCCAGGGGGTTGTGCCATTTTGCTTTCTCACCACCAATGTACGAGTAATTCGGCTTCTCTGCATTCCTCACCAGCGTTTAGTGTTGTCACTAATTTTTATTTTTACCATTCTGATGGGTGTATAGTAATATCTTATTGTGATTTATTTTAATTTCGCCAATAGCTAATGATGGTGAACATCTTTTGATGTCCTTATTTACCATCTTCAGTGAAATAAATGTTTATGACTTTGACCTATTTTCTAGTTGGATTATTTGGGGGATTTTTTTGTGTTGAATTTTTATTTTTATATGTATTTAAGATATGAGTCTTTGCTGGATATGTGGTTTGCTAATATTCCCTTTCAATTTGTAGCTTGTTTAACCGATTCACATGGTCTGTCATGAAGCTTCCTTTTATTTTTCCTTAGGAATTTGATGGCTTAGTGTGTAAAGAATCTTTCTTTTTTCATCATTTCTTCCATTTTTTTAATTTATTTATTTTAGTTGGAGGCTAATTATTTACAATATTGTAGTGGTTTTTGCCATACATTGATATGAGTCAGCCATGGGTTTCACATGTGTTCCCCATCCTGAACTGCCCTCCCACCTCCCTCCCCATCCCATCCCTCTGGGTCATTCCAGTGCACCAGCCCTGAGCGCTCTGTCTCATGCATCAATCCTGGACTGGAAATCTGTTTCATATATTTAATATACATGTTTCAGTACTATTCTATCAGATCATCCCACCCTCGCCTTCTCCCACAGAGTCCAAAAGACTGTTCTATACATCTGTGTCTCTTTTGCTGTCTCACATATAGGGTTATTGTTGCTGCTGCTGCTTGCTGCAAAGTCGCTTCAGTTGTGTCTGACTCTGTGCAACCCCATAGATGGCAGCCCACCAGGTTTCCCTGTCCCTGGGATTCTCCAGGCAAGAACACTGGAATGGGTTGCCATTTCCTTCTCCAATGCATGAAAGTGAAAAGTGAAAATGAAGTCACTTAGTCATGTCCGACTCTTAGCGACCCCGTGGACTGTAGCCTACCAGGCTCCTCCATCCATGGGATTTTCCAGGCAAGAGTACTGAAGTGGGGTGCCATTGCCTTCTCTGAGGGTTATTGTTACCATCTTTCTAAATTCCATATATATGTGTTAGTATACTGTATTGGTGTTTTTCTTTCTGGCTTACTTCACTCTGTACAATAGGCTCCAGTTTCATCCACCTCATTAGAATGGATTCAAATGTATTCTTTTTAATGGCTGAGTAATACTCCATTGTGTATATGGACCACAGCTTTCTTATCCATTTATCTACAGATGGACATCTAGTTTGCTTCCATGTCCTGGCTATTATAAACAGTGCTGCAATGAACATTAGGGCACATGTGTCTCTTTCAATTCTGGTTTCCTCAGTGTGTATGCCCAGCAGTGGGATTGCTGGGTCATATGGCAGTTCTATTTCCAGTTTTTTAAGAAATCTCCACACTATTCTCCATAGTGGCTATACTAGTTTGCATTCCCACCAACAGTGTAAGAGGGTTCCCTTTTCTCCGCACCCTCTCCAGCATTTATTGTTTGTAGACTTTTTGATAGCAGCCATTCTAACCGACGTGAGATGGTACCTCATTGTGGTTTTGATTTGCATTTCTCTGATAGTGAGTGATGTTGAGCATCTTTTCATGTGTTTGTTAGCCATCCGTATGTCTTCTTTGGAGAACTGTCTGTTTAGTTCTTTGGCCCATTTTTTGATTGGGTCATTTATTTTTCTGGAATTGAGCTGCAGGAGTTGCTTGTATATTTTTTAGATTAATTTTTTGTCAGTTGCTTTGTTTGCTATTATTTTCTCCCATTCTGAAGGCTGTCTTTGGTAAAGAATCTGCCTGCAATGCAGGAGACCCCAGTTCGATTCCTGAGTCAGGAAGATCTGCTGGAGAAGGCATAGTCTACCCACTCCAGTATTCTTAGACTTCCCTCCTGACTCAGCTGGTAAAGAATCCACCTGCAATGCGGGAGACCTGGGTTTGATCCCTGGGTTTGGTGATCCCCTGGAGAAGGGAAGGGCTCCCCAGTCCAGTATTATGATCTAGAGAATTCCATGGACTGTATAGTTCATGGAGTTGCAAAGAGTGGGACAAGACTGAGTAACTTTCACTTTCACCTCCGATTTATTTTAAAACTTGTCCAAAGAGCATTTGAGACTTTCCAGGTGGCGCGGTGTTAAAGAATCAGCCTGCCAATGCAGGAGCCACAAGTGACACAGGTTCAATCCCCAGGTTGGGAAGATCCCCTGGAGG
The DNA here is from genome assembly GCF_003369695.1 of Bos indicus x Bos taurus. Lineage (NCBI taxonomy): Eukaryota > Metazoa > Chordata > Mammalia > Artiodactyla > Bovidae > Bos > Bos indicus x Bos taurus. Next base: position 66,216,215 of record NC_040085.1, on the reverse strand, counting down.
AAGAAATAGCGACCCTTTCCAGTATTCTTGCCTGGAAAATTCCATGGACAGAGGAGCCTGGCAGGCTATAGTCCATGGGGTTGCAAAGAGACAGACGTGACTGAGCAACTGAGCACAAAAAGCATTTAAGAAACTAGGTATTTTTTGACAATGCTAGTGTAAAATTTCTGGGTTACACACAAAACTAGTTCATGTCCAAAAGGCCATACCAAAACCTTTGGGATTATCTTTTCCACCAGATAGAAATCATTTGCATCTCCACCAGACAAGAATGTATAAATTCACCTCCATTCCTACAGATTTGTAAGTAGCCCAGACAATAGATTTCAAATGCACAGGTAATCAATACAAACTCGCGGTTCTTGGTAGATTGTTTAGTTTAGGGCAGACCATCCAGTTGATGTTGACCTATCAAGGAGCAAATTGCTAAGTGTTTGCTTTCCAAGTCAGTTTGAGGAGGGTTCAACAGACTTCCCTTAAATTTTCCAGGCAGAAGTTTATAAGCAGGGCAGTGAGCCAGGTGTCCTCATTGGTCATGGCAAGATGTAGTGAAAACCCTTTTCTTACTGTTCTGTCCTTCTAGGTTCCATTTAAAATTGTTGATGTCCTGCCTTCAGGCTAGCAGTCCCTGAGACCCTTTCCTCCTTCATCTGAGATCAATTTCATGGGCCACCAAGCCCCATGGAGATCGGTCAGTTAACACACATGCCTGCATCCGTGACAGTGAGGGACAACCCAACCCTAATTCGGATCCAGAGGCTGCAACCTCAACTTCTCTGTTGTCCAGAGAAGGCCGCGGCCGAAACTTAAAGAGGTCTCCTTCTCTTGGGGCACCAGCCTCCAGAGGGCTCTCATTTCCACTACCTGGAGCTTTTCAAAGGCACAGTTCCTGGTGGTCCATCTAATACTTTGCTTTGGGGAATTCAAACCTTACATTTATTCATTAAGTACTGTTTCTGAACCATGCTCCTAGATAAATAGATCCTGGGGGTGGCTCCATTTCATTAATCAAGGTCTCAACAAACTCCTCCACTCTCTAATTTCTACTTGGATGAACTGAAAGTGGTTTCTGTTTCTAGAAGAAATGTCTTCTTATAACCGCCTCACTGACACATGAGTGTCTCCTCTCGTTCTTTTTTCAAAACATAAACTTTCCTGTACACAAAGAAAGGAGTGCAAAACACAAATGTACCACTGCTTAATGTGAAATTAAGGAGTGAAAAATCTGCCAAACACCACTAATCAGGGAAGAACATTGCTAGGCCAGAAGCCCCACTATGCCTCCTTCCAAACACAACTCCTTGCCCTCCCCAGAGGGAACCACTCTCTGGACATTTGAGTCCATCTTTTCCTTACTTTACTTTGGAGTTTTACCAATTTTGTATGGATCCCTAAATAGCATAGCGTAATTTTGCCTACTTTTAAACTCTTTATAAACAGCCATACCGCATATCTTGCTTGTTTATGAGCTTCATTCATTTTGTTGAGTCTAAATGTAGTTTGTGCACATTCATTGCTATACAGTACTATGTGATGACACTATGCACTTACTCATTTTTTTCACCCATTCTAGCATTGATGAACACTGGCATTTTTTTCAGTTTTAGTGAATAGGAATATAAACTATAAAGATTCTTGTACATATTTACTGCTGCAAATGTGCCAATAGTTTCTCCAAGGTAAATACCGAGGAGTGAAATTTCTGGGTCACAGTGTAAGGATATCTCCGACTTTAGTAGATAATGCCAAAGAGATTTGCCAGTTTCCTCTCTCACCAGCAGTCCCCATCATTTTATGTGAGCAGTTATATTTTTAGAGCTCTGATGGAAAAGCCTATGCGGCTAGTGATTTTCTAGAGTGATGCCTTTTTCCTTTGCTCCTATGGATCCATGCACATCAAAAGTAGCCAGGTCGCCCAGAGCCCAGATTGAATCTAACTGTGCCAAAAGACAATAGGTGTCAAAGTCATCCTCACTGAGCAGGTGACAGTACTACCACAATATCACAGACACATGGTCAAAGAAAAGATATAATTTTAACACTTAGAAGATAATTTTGTAAAGCATAAAAATATTTATTGCATTAAATGGCCTTCACAGAAAATAAGAACAAAATGTTTATTGACAATTCTATCACTCAATGAATCCTACTGTCTTTCTGTGCTTCCTTCCAGACCTGGCTCAATTTACTATTATCATTTTTTTACATAACTGTAGTCACAACATAGATATAATTTTGTGCTTTACTCTATTCCCTTGACAAGATACCATGAGCATTTCTTCATACCTTACTACATAAGCTTCCTAACAATTATTTTATTCACTGTGCAATATCTGCAATAGTGGCAACTCTGGAGGAGATAATTGAGGTAGGTTTTCGTGCCACCCACTCCAGTATTCTTGCCTGGAGAATCCCTGTGGACAGAGGAGCCTGGCAGGCTACAGTCCATGGGGCTGCAAAGAGTTGGACACGACTGAGCAACTGAGCACAAAAAGCACAAATCTCATTCTTCGTTTTCCACAGAAAGCCTCAAATAAATATTCAGTCAAAGGAAAAAGAGCACACACTCTATCTAAATGCAGCTTTAAGTCCCCTCACCTCCCTCCAACAAAATTGTGTATCGCAAGCCCTGACCATGCAGCAATGCTGCGATTCTATTGACTACCAAGGGTATACTGTAACTCAATTGTCCCCTGTGGCTGAGCTTTCAGATTGTTCCTAATCCTTTGAAATTTTGAATCATGTCCATTCACAGGGCCATTTTCCTTCCTTTGAGCTATTTCCTTACCATAAAGACTTAGAAGAGGGTTAATGAGTCAGGGATGAGTGTTTTTAATGGATCTTGATACATGATATTCAATACTACAGCACTTTACAAAAGGGGCATTGCAATTTACATTTGCATGAAGGATGTATGAATGCGCACACTACGTTAACCAAGGTCTTTAGTTGCAAACTAAAGACCTTATTGGCCCTTCCAGAGGTTCAGCGAATATGTCTTGGAGGCTCCACAGCCATGAAGGATGTCTACACCACACTATGCGTCAGTTCCAGAGAAGATTCTGTTGTGATCAGGAGACACCACTGCAGCCCACATGCTGAGTCAGTGTACTGGTTGATGATAGAAACTCTGCTGTCCTCAAAGCTGTTCACCTCTGCTGTCATCTCCATCAGAAAGTAAGTTCTGTGAAAATGAATCATGTCTCAGGTGGTATTTTTTGAACGAGACAGACTTTACCTTGACATTTTTCTCCCATCTCCATCAGGGATTGATGAATATATGGATACACATTTCCTCTTCTATATCAAATTCTTAATTGGATGTATTTGTAAGTTACATGTCTATATCCTTGTTGCACAGGAGCTTGGGGAAATGAGTTCTGTATTTTTCCTTAAGAGGTAGGACTTAGAACTTGACAACTTCCTCTAATGTACAAAGATAGTTCCAAAGATGCTGGTGGCCACAGACAAAAGATGTCTCACGTTCCATAACTACCAGCATTAGATAATTAAATTGCTTTTGGTAATCAGTTATAAAATAGTTCTTTTTTCATTTATCGGGTTGCTGCTACTGCTGCTGCTAAGTCGCTTCAGTCGTGTCCGACTCTGTGCGACCCCATAGACAGCAGCCCACCAGGCTCCCCCGTCCCTGGGATTCTCCAGGCAAGAACACTGGAGTGGGTTGCCATTTCCTTCTCCAATGCATGAAAGTGAAAAGTGAAAGTGAAAGTGAAGTCGTGTCTGACCCTCAGCGACACCATGGACTGCAGCCTTCCAGGCTCCTCTGTCCATGGGATTTTCCAGGCAAGAGTACTGGAGTGGGATGCCATTGTTACTTATTAAATTTCCTTTCAAGTTTCTATACATCAATTTTATATCCATTCACATAAACTGTCTGTGCACCTTCGTCTTTTATAACCTGTGAATATATTTATTAATATATTTCTCATGGATGTGTCAGTTCAGTTCAGTTCAGTCGCTCAGTCGTGTCCGACTCTTTGCGACCCCATGAATCGCAGCACGCCAGGCCTTTTATATGCAATAGTGATTAACCTTTCTTGTCAGTGTTTTCATCTTTCAACATCTAAATATCACAATCACTTCTATGCAGGGCAAAGGGCAGGTAGACTCGGCTTATTTGGCCTCTGTGCCCTTTTATTGCCATGATATTTAGTCTAATAAACAGCTAGTCTCTTGATACATGTCCAGAGAATTCCACATAACTCTAGAAAGAGAAGAAAAAATGAATTAAAAAATCACAAGTATTTGTTTTAAGCCTTTGCACGTTTCATGGATCTAGTTATTCTAGGAGGCATAAGAACACTGTGCATTTAAATAACTGAGATGGATTCTAATCATGTCTCAGGTGGTATTTTTTGAACCAGACAGACTTTACCTTGACATTTTTCTCCCATCTTCATCCTGGATTGATGAAACAAAGGAAACTATATTTTTTGTTCTTTATGTCTCATCTTTCCTCCAAAGGATCATTAGTTTACAAACATTGACCTCAAGTTGAACCCAAGCTCTAAGTCTACACTCTATAAGTAATCATTTTACATAGGGGAGGAACAGCTAAATTATTTTATTAAGCTTATAAACACTTTATCAACAGAGGCAGAAATTCTCTCTTTCTCAATTTTGACCCCTTACTATTACTATCTCATATGCCCTTTATACAGAACTATACAACAGCCAAATCACATCCTCAAGAGCCAGGGCATTACGCAGCATTCTTTGGGGCCCTGGAACATCATCTTTTCTCCTCTACCAATAAAAGTACAAAAGGTGCAGGTTACCTCATAGACCACTGGACAAATGCCTAAATCTTTCTGGATTAGACCTGCCCATGTTTTCTGACACATGTGGATTTGGCCCTGCTAGTTCTGCCCATGACTGGGAATGTCTCTAGAAGGACTTTGTCGGATGAATGGCATTTTCCACTATGTGGTGAACTGTGTGCTCCCATGGATAATAAAAGTAAATCCAACCGACAGGACTGCATTTCAGAGAAGGGCAACCAATCAAAAATATCTAAAGCACCAAATTGCATTGCAGAGGAGACTTGTTGCATATCCTTGGTTCTGTTTCCATGGTAGTAAGGGTTGCTTAGAATATTCAAAGGCAATTTAAATGCATTTAGGCCACAGCTTACAAGAAGATCATCTTAGGAAAATCAGAAGTGAGTAAACATTAACTGCTAGTAAAAATAAGCAGTATGAAAAACACACTCATCTTGCTTTTTTATTTAGTAAAAAATAAAAAAACATTCTCAACATCTGGAAACTTATGTTTGCTTTTAACTTGGGTTTAGGATGACTCATTTCAGACAGTACCACAATTGCCATATGCTGGAATACAGAAATTTGAGGCTGCTTATTTTTAAAATTTAATTTTTAAGCACAGAACTATTAACTTACATTACCATTTGCCCCAGGGACAGCCTCAGGAGTGTACAGACCAGATAAAGGAAGTATCTCCTGTACTGAAAATACAACTCCTCGCTGATGTGTCAGTGTTGGAGCTTCATTTCTTTAAGCTCTGATAACTTCTTAGCCTTTCATAGTCTCTGTAGAATTCAAAGGTCTCTCCGAGAAGAAGCTTAGACTGGCACCTTCAAACATTACCAGTTGTCATCTGCTAACAACTTAGATAGCATATTAAAAAGCAAAGACATTACTTTGCCAACAAAGGTCTGTCTAGTCAAGGCTATGGTTTTTACAGTGGTCATGTATGGATGTGAGATTTGGACTGTGAAGAAAGATGAATGCCGAAGAATTGATGCTTTTGAACTGTGGTGTTGGAGAAGACTGTTGAGAGTCCCTTGGACTGCAAGGAGATCCAACCAGTCCATTCTAAAGGAGATCAGTCCTAGGTATTCTTTGGAAGCAATGATGCTAAAGCTGAAACTCTAGTACTTTGGCCACCTCATGTGAAGAGTTGACTCATTGGAAAAGACTCTGATGCTGGGAGGGATTGGCGGCAGGAGAAGAGGACGACAGAGGATGAGATGGCTGGATGGCATCACTGACTCGATGGACATGAGTTTGAGTGAACTCCGAGAGTTGGTGATGGACAGGGAGGCCTGGTGTGCTGCGATTCATGGGGTTGCAAAGAGTCGGACACGACTGAGCAACTGAACTGAACTGAACACCCTGGTAGGAAGCTGGAAAGGGGACTCAAGATGAACATAGAAAAAGGAAGAAGGGATTGAAAGAAGGACGTACAGTAGGAGACAAAACGCGTATTTCTGAATTCTTCTTGTAGGGCATTGCCTGATTGTAATAATGGAACCAAAGCCTCATGTTGCCTTATTTATTTTATAATTTTGTCTAACAAATGTTTTCATAGCACTTGCTAGATGTAAGACACTGTTCTATGCACTTTACAAATATTTGCTCATTTATGTCTCATAACCACTTTAGGAAATAGGCATTTTTGTGGTCTCGGAGAGATGAGGAAACAGGCACACATAAGCTGAGGTGAGGGTACAAAAGGTCTTCCAGAGCCAGGAAGTGACAGAACTGAACTTCTGGATCCAGGTCCAGATCTGGCTCTAGAATCCCTGCTCTTGACTGTTCCACTCTGCTCGTATACAAACTATGAATGGTTTCAACTTGGTAAGGAATGCAGACGAGGACTGGGGTCAGGTTAATGGTGATAGCTAACTCCCAGAATTCTGCCCCCAGGTGGAGGAAATACAATAATGTCCAGGTGGAGACTATATAATAATGTCTACAGAGGACTCAGGAGATCTAAGTCCTGGAATTTGATTCCTTCCTCTGCTTTGGGTAACCTTTTGAGAGCAACTCACTGCCTCTGTATTCATCTGTGAATGGAGATTTTGACGTTGATCGGATAAGAATTTTAATTTTCATATAAAAGAGAGGGTGAACCCTCCCCAGGGGGCAGTTGGGCATTAGCATGAGGACCTGTGAAGGAAACTTCACTTTTCATTCCTTTGAAAGCAGAGAATAGTGGAATACAGGACTCAGAGTATTTTGTGGAATCTGAAACTCTTCTCTGTGACTGGGCATCACGGGAATTTTCTTGGCCTGTGCTGTAAAGGTAGCATGATCCTCTCTATGAAGGATGTAGGTTATTCACTATTTCCAACGGTACAATTGCTTCATTATGCCCACACCCACATTTTTCTGTTTACAGCCAAAGAAAAGGCCCATTGTTGATGCCAAATCAGCACCTGAAAACAAATGTACCATAATTCGCCTAAAACGTCTTAGACTCTTCTGAGGAACAGTATATTTTATTTGAAACTGAAAAGCAATTTTCAATCATCCCTTATTTAAGAAAATGGTGTTAAATCTTTCCAGGGTATTAAAATACCTAGGTCATTAAAGGTATTCAAGCGTTAAAGATATTGCAAATGATCCTCCACTACCCTCAAAACTGTGTTTTCCTTTAATAATGTTATGTGTTTTTGCACATTAGTAGTTTATCCACAGAAGCTTGGGTTTCTAGCCTTTGAGAGCTGCAGAGGACTGAAGTGGTTGTCAGCCATCATTCAGAGACCACTGAATTCCAAAGCCTCGGTGAAGAGTGGTTTTGGTCCCTCAGGGGACAGTTCCTTGCCTGTAAACAGAAAACTGGTGCTCAGATGCTGTTACTGGCATCTAGTGGGCTAAGGCCAGAGATGCTGCTAAATGTGAACAGTTCCCTGAACAATTGTGGAATGCCCTGAGCAGCTCCCCTACAAAAAGAATTATACGGCCCAAATGTTGATTGTGCTGGGATGGAGAAAGCCTGCAATAAAGATGTTCAAAACATTATTCGTAGGACTTTTTACATAAGCCCTTCATTCTATGCTGCTTGTCTTACAAACCTCCTTTATACATAAACAGTCAGTCCATCTTGGAGCTTACCAGCTCATAAGGGTGCCCACAGGCCTCTGCGTTCACAGAGGATCAGAGAAGCTCTATTTCAGGGCTTCAGGTTCCAAACCATATTAAAAACAGTTCTGTAAGCTAGTCCAAGAATCTAACCTTCATTTATAACTTAGAAAAAGTATTTGTTAAGTCTTAGTCTTGGAATGAACTTTTAGAAGGTACCTGTTTGAAAGCTGGGTGCTGCCTCAATGGCATTCCTTGGTTCAGGTCGTTGGGAAAATAGAGGTGTCTGCATTGTTCAGCTTCATGCCCTTTAGCTCCTGGAACTACTAGGAACGAGTCTCTACTAGTAAGATCTCTGTCTGAAGATGAAGAATCATGGGGTGGGGTAAGATGGTGGGCTTTGGAACAAGTGTCATCACTTTTGGATATGTGGTCTTCCTGGCTCTAATCCTCAGGATAATCATCTGAAGGTACCAGTTTTTACAGACTTGCTTCCCACCCCCCTCCCCCACTTTAATGTTTATTTGGCTGCACTGGGTCTTAGCTGTGGCATGTGAACTCTTAGTTGAGGCATATGGGATCTAGTTTCCTGACCAGGGATGGAACCTGGGCCCCCTGGATTGAGAAGATGGAGTCTTAGCCACTGGACCACCAGGGAAGTCCCTTTACAGACTTGCTTGAATATGAAATGATTTATCCAAATCATGTGCTCCAATATCTGGCACATAGTAGATGTTCATTTAATGCTAATTCTCCCCACCTATTTTTCTTAGGGAGAACTCTTCCCTTCCTCTCCTCACTCATAAAAAAATGAGACATCCATCCTTTTGGAAGCATTGAGAAGGGAGTTTCCACACTTTCTTCTGTCTGTTAACACCTTCTCCAAGGGAGGGGAAAAGATACATCTGATTGGCGAGATTTGAGGAAAGGATATATAATAGGGCCCCATGTGTCCACATGGAGCTTTTGTGCAAATGAGACAAAGGTTCCACTCTGGATGGACACAACCCTCTAAACAAAGGGCTCACCAAGCAGATGGCATCTTTATTCAACACAGATTCAAGCTAGCATGCCCGGCTTAGCAAGCAGAGTATGAGCTAGATTTCAGCATCACTGCCTTCCGCAGCTGGCACCAACAACTTGCACTAATACATGCATTCTCAGTTTTAAAACTGGCCTCCCTGCAAAAAGCATACATTTCCCTCTGCCCTGGATTCTGTGGGAAAGCACACCCGGCTCAAGGCCGATGGACAAGCTTCCAGAAGCAGACTCTCTCTACTCTACATGTAATAGACATGAGGCAGATGACCACTTCCCCTGTGGGATGATGTCTGCTCTTGTCTGACTTCCAGGGTCTAGAAATCTAAACTTGGAGGAGGAATAGGAAGCCTGATCCTGGCTTGTGGGTTCCTATGACATTCTCCATCTGACTCCTAACGCTGTTGCTCCATAAGGGAAAGAGGTACCATTCTGGCAGCTCCAAGAACATATTCACTACTCCTTACCTCTATTCATTTATTCTACAAACGGTTTTTGGCATCTTCACGTGGCAAGTTCAATGTTAGTACCTGGGAGTAAAACTTCGAATGACACAATCTCTGCTCTAAGAGTACTCACAGCCCAGTGGAAAAGAGAAACAAGTCACAACATATTAAAACCTATTCTCTAATAGACATATCTATGGGAACATGGGACCAGATCAAGATCTTAACTTAGCCTGAGAGGATCAGAGAAATCCAGGCTTTTCCCAGGAGAGGTAACATCTACTGAGTCATGAAGGCAGAGGATATTTTTTTAATATAATTTTATTTTATTTATTTATATAATTTTATTTATTTGTGTCTTTTTGGCTGTGCAGAGTCTTCGTTGTTGCATGGGCTTTTCTCTAGTTGCAGAGAGCCCGGGATACTCTCTAACTGTGGTGCCCAGGCTTCTCATTGTGGTAGCTTCTCTCACCGCGGTGGGCTCTAGGGCATGTGGGCTTCAGTGGTTGTGGCACATGGATTCAGTTGCAGCTTCCGGGGTCTAGAGCACAGGCTCAATGCTTGTAGCACGTGGGCCTAGCTGTTCAGTGGCATGTGGCATATTCCTGGACCAGGGATGGAATTTGTGTCTCCTGCATTGGCAGGCAGATTCTTTACCACTGAGCCTCCAGAGAAGCTGACAGAGGAGTTTTATAATACACACATGGAAGTGAGCAAGAACATAGCACCTGGGGTGATGTTCAGGTGTTTCATTTGGACAGCCAGGTGAAGAGCAGTAGCAGCAACTAGGGAAGAAGACATAGAGGGAGAAGAATTTTAGATATTTTGCTTTGAAGTGATGACCTGTGTGGCACCCAGAGTTGTCTAGTAACCTGGTTGCTAAAAGAATTTGGAGGAAGAGGGACAAGGGAAAACCATAGTTTTATTGAAACCCAAATATATGCCAGATACTAAGTGATTTACATGCTTCATTTCATTTAAATTTCCTCAGACTCTATGATTTATGTCTTATTACCTCCACCTTGCAGATAAGGAAAACAAGGTCTTTCTCAAAGCCACATAATGGCAGAGCTGGAATTTGAATCCAGGTTTTTAGGCTAAAGCAATGATCCTTCCAGGATTTGAGACTGCTTCTGGGAGAGATGATGGGGGTCAGGGTTGGAGAGTCTCATTTGGGATCTTTAACCCAGAAATGATGGCTTATTCTGGTTTGCATTTGTCTTGTTAAGGCTGTATCCAGATGTTCTTGTTGGGATAATTTAGGCATATATTGTAATTTGATTAGGTATTCTTTTCTTTTTCCTTTTTCTCCCCCTGGTAAGAACTATTCATGTAGTAGCATCATTTAATTACTATTTTTTTATAAGTCTGAATTTGGACTCAGTATCAGTTGTTTCCATGCTGTTACTATGTTGGATACAGCAGGTTGCTGGCTGACTCCCAATCAACCGTAATTTAACCTGTTTTGGTAGAAATGCAACATTTTCACGGCAGGAAAACTGATCATTATAGTTGACCAAGCTCATAACTTAAATTTTGTCTTAAGAAGATAAAAAGTTAATCTCTTAAGCTAGAATTAGTGTACACATTATAAGAACTGCAGCTGGTGATGTCACAAAGAAAGCATTTACTTGAGTTTATTTTTGAGGTTGCCAAAGTAGGAAACCAGTACTCATTTACTCTGATGAGAACTGGCTCTCATTCTCTGGTTCTCTATCTGTCTCTGCCTCCCTGTCTCTCTCTGTTTCTTTCCCTCATCTCTATCTCTATCTTTCTGACTCTTTCTCTTTGATGTTAATGGATTGGAATTAATTTTTAAAACTTTCAATTCTCAAAATTAAAGAAGGAAGCCCCCCTTTTGAGAAACATATTATCTGACCATATTAATAAGCATGGAGGAATATCCAGACAGCTTGAACATGTTGGTTTCCATGCATCTTTCTCTGATATTCAGTGGCGGAGGGGGCAGGGGGCGGGAAGAAATCAAAGATTCTATTTAAACCAATCCACCTGCAATGTGGGAGACCTGGGTTCCATCCCTGGATTGGGAATATCCCCTGGAGGAGGGCATGGCAACCCACTCCAGTGTTCTTGCATGAAGAATCCCCATGGACAGAGGAGCCTGGTGAGCTACAGTCCATGGCGTGAGAAAGAGTCAGACACGACTGAGCAACTTAAGCACAGAGGACACAGTAGAGTAGTAAACACAGATTATCCAGTAGAGGGCAGTGCTGACTTATCCATGGATACCTTCGACAGAAGACACAAAATGTAATAATGAAAGCCTTTTTTTTTTTTTTTTTTTAAGGAATTCACTGATAGACAATAGGTAATTTTACCTTATATGCATTGAATTCAGCAAAAATGCCTCTGTTGGAAATAAAAAGCATGGTCATCAGCTTTACACTCTGAACACCCAGGTTTCTGTGCTACCTCAGCCCAGGTTTGCTATGACCAGTGTGTTCTCTTGGCAAAACTCTGTTAGCCTTTGATCTGCTTCATTTTGTAGTCCAAGGCCAAATTTGCCTGTTACTCTAGGTATCTCTTGACCTCCTACTTTTGCATTCCAGTCCCCTATAATGAAAAGGACACCTTTTTTGGGTGTTAGTTCCAGAAGGTCTTGTAGGTCTTCATATAACTGTTCAATTTCAGCTTCTGCAGCATTACTGGTTGGGGCATAGACTTGGATTACTGTGATATTGACTGGTTTGCCTTGGAAACGAACAGAGATCATTCTGTTCTTTTAGAGATTGCATCCAAGTACTGCATGTCAGACTCTTTTGTTGACTATGATGGCTACTCCATTTCTTCTATGGGATTTTTGCCCACAGTAGTAGATATAATGGTCATCTGAGTTAAATTCACCCATTCCAGACCATTTTAGTTCACTGATTCCTAAAATGTTGATGCTCACTCTTGCCATCTCCTTTTTTACCACTTCCAATTTGCCTTGATTCATGAACCTGACATTCCAGGTTCCTATGCAATATTGTTCTTCACAGCATTGGGCTTTACTACCATCACCAGTCACATTCACAACTGGGTATTGTTTTTGCTTTGGATTCATCTTTTTATTCTTTCTGGAGTTATTTCTCCACTGATCTCCAGTAGCGTATTGGGCACCTACCGACCTGGGGAGTTCATCTTGCAGTGTCTTATCTGTTTGCCTTTTCATACTGTTCATGGTGTTCTCAAGGCAAGAATACTTAAGTGGTTTGCCATTCCCTTCTCCAGTGGACCGCATTTTGTCAGAACTCTCTACCATGACTCATCTGTCTTGGGTGGCCCTACATGGCACGGCTCGTAGTTTCACTGAGTTAGGCAAGGCTGTCACCCATGTGATCAGTTTGATTAGTTTTCTATGACTGTCATTTTCATTCTGTTGGCCCTAAGGATAAGAAGCTTATGGAAGCTTCCTGATGGGAGAGACTGACTAAGGGGGAAACTGGGTCTTATTCTGATGGGCTGGGCCATGCTCAGTAAATCTGTAATACAATTTTCTGTTAATGGGTGGGGCTATGTTCCCTCCCTGTTCTTTGACCTGAGGCCAAACTATGGTGGAGGCAATGAAGATAATGGAAACATCCTTCAGAAGATCCCATGCATGCACTGCTGCACTGAGTGCCCCTGACCCTGCAGCAGGCCACCACCAACCCATGCCTCTGCTGGAGACTCCTGGACACTCAGGGGCAAGTCTGGGTCAGTTTCTTGTGAGGTCACTGCTCCTTTCTCACAGAGTTTTGTTTGTGCCCTCCAAGAGTCTGTTTCCCCAGTCCTGTGTAAGTTCTGGCAGCTCTATTGTGGGGTTAATGGCAACCTCCTCCAAAAGGGTATATGCCATACCCAGGTCTACTGCACCCAGAGCCCCTACCCCTGCAGCAGTCCACTGCTGACCCATACCTCCACAGGAGACACTCAAACATAATTCTGTCTAAGTCTCTGTGGGGTCTCTGGGTCCTGGTGTGCACAGGTTTGTTTGAGTCCTCTGAGTATCTCTGACAGGTATGGGGTTTGAGTCTAAAAGCAATTTTGTCCCTCCTACCATCTTGCGGGGCTTCTTCTTTGCCCTTGGACATGGGTCATCTTCAAGAAAATTAGAGAAACCAGGGGAACATTTCATGCAAAGATGGGCAAAATAAAGGACAGAAATGGTAGGGACCTAACAGAAGCAGAAGACATTAAGAAGAGGTGGTAAGAATACACAGAAGAACTGTACAAAAAAGATCTTCATGACCCAGATAATCACAATGGTGTGATCACTCACCTAGAGCCAGTCATCCTGGAATGTGAGGTCAAGTGGGCCGTAGGAAGCATCACTGTGAACAAAGCTAGTGGAGGTGATGGAATTCCAGTTGGGCCATTTCAAATCCTGAAAGATGATGCTGTGAAAGTGCTGCCCTCAATATGCCAGCAAATTTGGAAAAATCAACAGCAGCCACAGGACTGGAAAAGGTCAGTTTTCATTCCAATCCCAAAGAATGCTCAAACTATCACACAATTGCACTCATCTCACAAGCTAGCCAAGTAATGCTCAAAATTCTCTAAGCCAGGCTTCAACAGAACATGAAGCATGAACTTCTAGATGTTCAAGCTGGATTTAGAAAAGGCAGAGGAACCAGAGATCAAATTGCCAACATCCATTGGATCATTGAAAAAGCAAGAGAGTTCCAGAAAAACATCTACTTCTGCTTTATTGACTACACTGAAGATTCTGATTGTGTGGATCACAACAAACTGTGAGAAATTCTGAAAGAGATGGGAATAGCAGACCACCTGGCCCACCTCCTGAGAAATCTGTATGCAGGTCAAGAAGCAACAGTTAGAACTGGACATGGAACAACAGACTGGTTCCAAATTGGGAAAGGAGTACATCAAGGCTGTATATTGTCACCCTGCTTATTTAACTTCTATGCAGAGTACATAATGAGAAATGCCAGGTTGGATGAAGCACAAGCTGGAATCAAGATTGCCAGGAGAAATATCAGTAACCTTAGATAAGTAGATGATACCACACTATGGCAGAAACTGAAGAAGAACTAAAGAGCCTCTTGATGAAAGTAAAAGAGGAGAATGAAAAAGTTGGCTTAAAACTCAACATTGAGAAAACTAAGATCATGGCATCTAGTCCCATTATTTCATGGCAAATAGATGGGGAAACAGTGGAAACAGTGAGAGACTTTATTTTTGGGGGCTCTAAAATCATTGCAGATGGTGACTGTAGCCATGAAATTAAAAGACGCTTGCTCCTTGGAAGAAAAGTTACGACCAACCTAGATAGCATATTGAAACGCAGAGACATTACTTTGCCAACAAAGGTCCATCCAGTCAAAGCTATGGTTTTTCCAGTAGTTATGTATGGATGTGAGAGTTGGACTATAAAGTAATCTGAGTGCCAAAGAATTGATGCTTTTGAACTATTGTGTTGGAGAAGACTCTTGAGAGTCCCTTGGACTGCAAGGAGATCCAACCAGTCCATCCTGAAGGACATCAGTCCTGAATATTCATTGAAAGGACTGATGCTGAAGCTGAAACTCCAATACTTTGGGCACCTGATGCGAAGAACTGTCTCACTGGAAAAGACCCTGCTGCTGGGAAAGATTGAAGGTGGAAGGAGAAGGGAATGACAGAGGATGAGATGGTTGGATGGCATCACCGACGTGATGGACATGAGTTTGAGTAAGGTCTGGGAATTGGTGATGGACAGGGAAGCCTGGCATGCTGCAGTCCATGGGGTCTCAAAGAGTCAGACATAACTGAGCAACTGAACTGAACTGAACTGTACATGCAATATAGCCCACAGATGCGGAGAGTGTGGAAGAATCCTTCCCTTAAGCAGGGAATAGACCATGAAACCTCTCTCCACCACAGTCAGGCTGTAGTGCTTCTGGACAGGAACTGTGGGCATTTGGGCCCAGACAACTCTTTATTGGGTTTGCCTTTACATGCTGCCCAGATTTTAGCACACCTGATCCGTGGCCACCAGGCACTGTGAAAGCAAAGCATATCCAACACATTTCCGAAAGTATCCAGGGTATTGTAATCATGTCGTCAATCAAAAGCCACAAATCCCTTCATGTTCTTGAGGAAGAATATTCTCTCCCTAGACTTCCTCAGTCTCTGTTTTCACTCATATTGTCTACCTTTCTTTTCTATTCTCCCAGATCAGATCAGATCAGTCGCTCAGTCGTGTCCGACTCTGTGATCCAATGAATCGCAGCACGCCAGGCCTCCCTGTCCATCACCATCTCCCGGAGTTCACTCAGACTCACGTCCATCGAGTCGGTGATGCCATCCAGCCATCTCATCCTCTGTCGTCCTCTTCTCCTCTTGCCCCCAATCCCTCCCAGCATCAGAGTCTTTTGCAATGAGTCAACTCTTCGCATGAGGTGGACAAAGTACTGGAGTTTCAGCTTTAGCATCATTCCCTCCAAAGAAATCCCAGGGCTGATCTCCTTCAGAATGGACTGGTTGGATCTCCTTGCAGTCCAAGGGACTTTCAAGAGTCTTCTCCAACACCATAGTTCAAAAGCATCAATTCTTCGGCACTCAGCCTTCTTCACAGTCCAACTCTCACATCCATACATGACCACAGGAAAAACCATAGCCTTGACTAGATGAACCTTTGTTGGCAAAGTGATGTCTCTGCTTTTGAATATGCTATCTAGGTTGGTCATAACTTTCCTTCCAAGGAGTAAGCGTCTTTTAATTTCATGGCTGCAATCACCATCTGCAGTGATTTTGGAGCCCATAAAAATAAAGTCTGACACTGTTTCCACTGTTTCCCCACCTATTTCCCATAAAGTGATGGGACCAGATGCCGTGATCTTCGTTTTCTGAATGTTGAGCTTTAGGCCAACTTTTTCACTCTCCACTTTCACTTTCATCAAGAGGCTTTTTAGTTCGTCTTCACTTTCTGCCATAAGGGTGGTGTCATCTGCATATCTGAGGTTATTGATATTTCTCCCGGCAATCTTGATTCCAGCTTGTGCTTCTTCCAGTCCAGCGTTTCTCATGATGTACCCTGCATATAAGTTAAATAAGCAGGGTGACAATATACAGCCTTGACGTACTCCTTTTCCTATTTGGAACCAGTCTGTTGTTCCATGTCCAGTTCTAACTGTTGCTTCCTGACCTGCATACAAATTTCTCAAGAGGCAGATCAGGTGGTCTGGTATTCCCACCTTTTTCAGAATTTTCCACAGTTTATTGTGATCCACACAGTCAAAGGCTTTGGCATAGTCAATAAAGCAGAAATAGATGTTTTTCTGGAACTCTCTTGCTTTTTCCATGATCCAGCAGATGTTGGCAATTTGATCTTTGGTTCCTCTGCCTTTTCTAAAACCAGCTTGAACATCAGGAAGTTTACGGTTCACATATTGCTAAAGCCTGGCTTGGAGAATTTTGAGCATTACTTTACTAGCATGTGAGATGAGTGCAATTGTGTGATAGTTTGAGCATTCTTTGGCATTGCCTTTCTTTGAGATTGAAATGAAAACTGACCTTTTCCAGTCCTGTGGTCACTGCTGAGTTTTCCAAATTTGATGGCATATTGAGGGCAGCACTTTCACAGCATCATCTTTCAGGATTTGGAATAGCTCAACTGGAATTCCATCACCTCCACTAGCTTTGTTGGTAGTGATGCTTTCTAAGGCCCACTTGACTTCACATTCCAGGATGTCTGGCTCTAGGTCAGTGATCACACCATCGTGATTATCTGGGTCGTGAAGATATTTTTTGTATAGTTCTTCTGTTTATTCTTGCCATCTGTTCTTAGTATCTTCTGCCTCTGTTAGGTCCCTACCATTTCTGTCCTTTATCGAGCCCATCTTTGCATGAAATGTTCCTTTGGTATCTCTGATTTTCTTGAAGAGATCCCTAGTCTTTCCCATTCTGTTGTTTTCCTCTATTTCTTTGCATTGATCACTGAGGAAGGCTTTCTTATCTCTTCTTGCTATTCTTTGGAACTCTGCATTCAGATGTTTATATCTTTCCTTTTCTCCTTTGCTTTTCACTTCTCTTCTTTTCACAGCTATTTGTAAGGACGCCCCAGACAACCATTTTGCTTTTTTGCATTTCTTTTCCATGGGGATGGTCTTGATCCCTGTCTCCTGTACAATGTCACGAACCTCAGTCCATAGTTCATCAGGCACTCTATCTATCAGATCTAGGCCCTTAAATCTATTTCTCATTTCCACTGTATAATCATAAGGGATTTGATTTAGGTCATACCTGAATGGTCTAGTGGTTTTCCCTACTTTCTTCAGTTTTAGTCTGAATTTGGCAATAAGGAGTTCATGGTCTGAGCCACAGTCAGCTCCTGGTCTTGTTTTTGCTGACCGTATAGAGCTTCTCCATCTTTGGCTGCAAAGAATATAATCAATCTGATTTCGGTGTTGACCATCTGGTGATGTCCATGTATAGAGTCTTCTCTTGTGTTGTTGGAAGAGGGTGTTTGTTATGACCAGTGCATTTTCTTGGCAAAACTCTATTAGTCTTTGCCCTGCTTCATTCCATATTCCAAGGCCAAATTTGCCTGTTACTCCAGGTGTTTCTTGACTTCCTACTTTTGCATTCCAGTCCCCTATAATGAAAAGGACATCTTTTTTGGGTGTTAGTTCTAAAAGGTCTTGTAGGTCTTCATAGAACCATTCAACTTCAGCTTCTTCAGCGTTACTGGTTGGGGCATAGACTTGGATTACTGTGATATTGAATGGTTTGCCTTGGAAATGAACAGAGATCATTCTGTTGTTTTTGAGATTGCATCCAAGTACTGCATTTCAGACTCTTTTGTTGACCATGATGGCCATTCCATTTCTTCTGAGGGATTCCTGCCCATAGTAGTAGATATAATGGTCATCTGAGTTAAATTCACCCATTCCAGTCCATTTCAGTTCGCTGATTCCTAGAATGTCGACATTCACTCTTGCCATCTCATTTGACCACTTCCAATTTGCCTTGATTCATGGACCTGACATTCCAGGTTCCTATACAATATTGCTCTTTACAGCATCGGACCTTGCTTCTATCACCAGTCACATCCACAGCTGGGTATTCTTTTTGCTTTGGCTCCATCCCTTCATTCTTTCTGGAGTTATTTCTCCACTGATCTCCAGTAGCATATTGGGCACCTACTGACCTGGGGAGTTTCTCTTTCAGTATCCTATCATTTTGCCTTTCATACTGTTCATGGGGTTCTCAAGGCAAGAATACTGAAGTGGTTTGCCATTCCCTTCTCCAGTGGACCACATTCTGTCAGACCTCTCCACCATGACCCGCCCGTCTTGGGTTGCCCCACGGGCATGGCTTAGTTTCATTGAGTTAGACAAGGCCGTGGTCCTAGTATGATTAGATTGACTAGTTTTCTGTGAGTATGGTTTCAGTGTGTTTGCCCTCTGATGCCCTTTTGCAACACCTACCATCTTACTTGGGTTTCTCTTACCTTGGGCCTGGGGTATCTCCTCACGGCTGCTCCAGCAAAGCGCAGCCATTGCTCCATACCTTGGACGAGGGGTATCTCCTCACCGCTGCCCTTCCTGACCTTCTATTCTCCCAGAGACTGCCAATCTTGGATGATCTGGATTTTCTAAGTTGTTTTTAATATATGCTTTTATTATGAAAGGAGACAATTTTCTTATATACCACTGCTTCCATCTTGGCTGATCTGTGTTGACTGGTCCTGACCACATACCGTCAAAAGTGATCATTACTAAAAGGAGGGAAGGTTGGGTATCATTCTACCACAGCTGGAGTGAAAACTAAGGTTACAGATTATACAAAAGGCCTGGTTTCAAACTTTATTCAAAGCATTTTAATGGCACTCAGAGACCTGACCTGAGAATTTCATGGAGGTTTAACTTTCAAAGAAAGGAAATTTTAATTCAATTTGAGTTTATCATTTGTTATCATAGCTAAATATCATAGATCCTTCAAAAGAAACATTGGCTTTGTTCCTTTATCTCAAGGAACTTAAAGTTTTGTTGAGGCAATACTATATTAACCCCACAAAAAACTTGAGCTATCAGACATAGTCCCCATCAGAGGTAATTGTAAAGAGAGGTAAGACTAGGGAGGAGGTGATGTGGCTCCAACTAGAAAAAACTTTCGAGAGGAAGACTGAAGTGGGAGGGGTTGGTGGAGGACGTTTGCAATGGGACTGGAAAGTGAGAAGAAAGAGCTGTTTAAGGAAATTTAATTATTACAAGCAACATTCTTCAAAATATTTCAAGAGGAAAGAAAAGGAAGTTTTGTAATTGGAAAATGAAACCTTGAGGAGGGAAGCCACAATCTCACTTTTGTGGTTCTTTTAAAGTTATATTTGGCTCCTACCAAAGAACAGCCTTTGATGTCAGAGAATGCAACGCATTGCAGAAGTTAGAGAGAATGGAAGTTCTATTGTATCCATGCCTAGAATATTCTCCATTTGACTACTGTCATCACGTATAACCTTGTTTCTATGCACCAGAACTGGGTCTTCATGAGGCTTGCGAATTGCAAACTCTTTTGCTTTTAAATGCATAAGAATAAGAAAGTTCCTGCTGTTGCTTGTCTAACACTTGTAGGTATCTGGGTTTGTGTATGTTTGCATGCTCAGTCCTGTCCAGCTCTTTGCAACCCCATGGACTGAAGCCCACCAGGCTCCTCAGTCCATGGGATTTCCCAGGCAAGAATACTGGAGTGGGTTGTCATTTCCTCCTCCAGGGCACTTTCCTGACCCAGGAATCAAACCCAAGTGTCTTGCATCTCCTTCATTGACAGGTGGATTCTTTACCACTTGAGCCACCTGGGAAGCCCTATGTAGGTGTTTGCTGCTGCTGCTGCTGCTAAGTCGCTTCAGTCGTGTCTGACTCTGTGCGACCCTATAGACAGCAGCCCACCAGGCTCCCCTGTCCCTGGGATTCTCCAGGCAAGAACACTGGAGTGGGTTGCCATTTCCTTCTCCAATGCATGAAAGTGAAAAGTGAAAGTGAAGTCGCTCAGTCGTGTCCGACTCTTCGCGATTCCATGGACTGCAGCCTACCAGGCTCCTCCATCCGTGGGATTTTCCAGGCAAGAGTACTGGAGTGGGGTGCCATAGCCTTCTCCAAAGTAGGTGTTTAGGAAGAAACAATTAAATGCTTTGAAGCATATTCCTAGTGCAAATTAATCAAGAACAGTATTTTAATGCTTTGTGAATTAGACAGTGGTATTTTGATTACTTTCTGTTTTCACTGCACTGTGTACTCTAGGACATGAATCATAGAGTACATGAATCATGTACTCTAGGACATGAAGTAGGGGATGATTTAGTACCAAATAGGATTTATTTGCCGAAACAGATACTTTGGCTGAGAGCAAGTTAGTGTTTGCAGAATCATGTTGTAAGGTGCTGAAATATAGTATATGGCTTCACTCTTTTTTCTTTAATCATGAAAGGTCCCTGACCTATTTGAGAGACCATTGCCTTGGCTTGGACTTAACACTCAGCAGCACTGTCCTGCACTTACCACTCAGCAGCACTGTCCTGGCCTCATAAGACTATACTGAGACTTGAGAAAAGGAGCAGCCACTGCTCTTCCAAAATGGGGATGGAAAGGGGTCTGAAGTGACAGTAATACTTTCTTTGTCTCTCGACAATTGTTTAAGTTGCTCTGTTCATAGAGGAAATAATGCAGCTTATGTTTCAGTTCAGTTGCTCAGTCGTGTCTGACTCTTTGCATCCCCATGCACTGCAACACACCAGTCTTCCCTGTCCATCACCAACTCTCAGAGCTTGCTCAAACTCATGTCCATCGAGTCGGTGATGCTACCCAACGATCTCATCCTCTGTCATCCCCTTCTCTTCCCACCTTCAATCTTTCCCAACAGCAAGGTCTTTTCCAATGAGACAGTTCTTCGCATCAGGTAGCCAAAGTATTGGAGTTTCAGCTTCAGCATCAGTCCTTCCAATGAATATTCAGGACTGATTTCCTTTGGGATTGACTGATTGGATCTCCTTGCAGTCCAAGGGACTCTCAAGAGTCTTCTCCAACACCACAGTTAAAAAGCACCAATTCTTTAGTGCTTAGCTTTCTTTATAGTCCAACTCTCACATCCATACACAAATATTGGAAAAACCATAGATTTGACTAAATGGACCTTTGTTGGCAAAGTAATGTCTCTGCTTTTTAATATGCTTCTAGTTTGGTCATAGCTTTTCTTCCAAGGAGTAAGCATCTTTTAATTTCATGGCTGCAGTCACCATCTGCAGTGATTTTGGAGCCCAGAAAAATAAAGTCAGCCACTGTTTCCCCATCTATTTGCCAGGAAGTGATGGGACCAGATGCCATGATCTTAGTTTCCTGAATGTTGAGTTTTAAGCCAACTTTTTCACTCTCCTCTTTTACTTTCATCAAGAGTTTCTTTAGTTCTTCACTTTCTGCCATAAGGGTGGTGTCATCTGTGTATCTGAGGTTACTGATATTTCTCCTGGCAATCCTGATTCCATCTTGTGCTTCATCAGCTTATATTTAAATAAGATTTTTTAAAAACACTATTGGAATGTTATATTTCAATGGTTGAAATTTGGTCAGCTCATGGATGGGCTGCTTCAAGAGAGGCCAGATTTCCACTGCTCTGACTCTCTCCCCCACTGGTCTCAGAAGAATGCCTTCATCTGTTCATCTGTCTTTCATTTGCTTTGAATGCTTTGGCTCCAAGTTTTAAGGTAAATTCTGTGCAATGAGAAGAGGCAACTGGAATGGATGTTATTTATGAGAAGAACTTGCTGAGTATCTTTACTGAGGTAGAAGATTCTGAAAGTGGATTTTTCTCACTGGAGAATAGAACAGATGAGGACATTTTATACTGCAAAGATGTTAGTTATAATAGTTATTTTTTTCTGATGATGGTTAACTGAATCTTTATACATATAGTTGAATTCTAAAAATACTTCTGTTTAGGTAAAATAAAATTTCTGATATGGAAAGTTGTACATTAATTTGTTGTTTTCATTTTCCAATGCAAGAACTGCTGGTGAGATGACATGACTATGTGGTTTTATTATACCTGTGTGTTAGTTAGTGTTCTCCATAAAAACAGAACCAATAAGAGATACACACACACACACACATTGGTTTGGCCAAAACTTTTGTTTGCTTTTTTTTGGTAAATGGTTATGGAAAAACCCAAATGAACTTTTTGGCCAACCTAGTATATATATATATATATATATATATATATATATATATATATACACCTATGCATATACAGAGAGACAGAGACAGAGAGAGAGAGAGAGATTTATTTTAAGGAAATAACTCACAATTTTGGGGACTAAGTATGAAATTTGCAGGGCAGACTGGCAGGCTGGAGACTCAGGGAAAAGTTGACATTGCAACCCAAGTTCAAAGGCAGTCTGGAGTTAGAATTCTCTCTTCTCGGGACCTCTGTCTTTTTTCACTTAAGGTCTTTAACTTATTGGATGAGACCAAGCCATGTTATGGAGGCTAGTCTGCTTTATATAAAGTGTACCAACAAAAAAATCCCTTCATAGCAATATCTAGCTGAATGCTTAACCAGAAACTGGGCACCATGGCCTAGCCAAGTCAACACATAAAGTTAACCATTATATCTTGTCAGATAATAAATGTACACAAGTTTACAAGTACATACCCTGGAATAAACAAGATATTCACATTAGACCAAATCATCAAATTAAGAGACAAAGACATAGGGATAGATTGGGAGTTTGGGATTAACATGCACACACTGCTATATTTAAAATAAAATGCTCTTCCATGAAAAAAGACAAAGACGTATTTTTTGAGACTTAGATGTTCAGAGCTCATGTAGACTTTGTATTCTCCAGGAATGGACAGAGATTATATTCTTTGGGCCAGTTTTCCCAATCCTGGGCCTGCTGTCCCAGCTCCCAATCCAATTGCCATTTGCAGATCTATCCCCTTTCACAACCACCCCCACAGCTGGAGTCTGGGATGGAGAATACAGTGTACCCATCCATGGGATGATCTAGCTGGGGACACTAAGTCTAACTCAAGCCTTTCATTTTACAGAAGGGGAAAAGGCACAGAGGAAACTTGACTAGAATTTGTTCACAGTAGTGAGACTCAGTGTAGTACTGAAACAGAGCAGGACTCGGCGGGGCCCTCCCAGGTACAATAAAGCCTCCATGTTCCCTGTTTCTTACTTGCGGTAAAGCTGTAGTCTCCCTGGCCTCATTGAGTCACAAAAAAGCAGGCTCAAGCAGTTTGTGGTTAGGGTGATAGTATCACAGAATCTTTAGTTCCTCTCTGAAGGACATAGATAATAGTGCCTGATGTCTATTCCTGAGTTGTTTTTTGCAGGATACTAAAACCACCACCACATAGAAAAAGCTAACTGCATGATGACTGGACTATAGCTGTGACATAAGCTTATCCATCTTGCACAATTCCAAGAACTGACTTCAAGGAAAAGGGGACAAACCAACTCTGGAACTGAAGATTAACTGCACTTACAACAATCAAGATGACACTGACCAGACTATCACATGACCAGTTTCAAGAGAATTGTTGGAGTTGACTGCTGTTCTGCACACTCCTGAAACTTCCCCCTTTTCCCTTTAAAACCCTTTCCCTCTAACTGACAACTGGGAGATGGTTTGGGGAGTGCTAGTCTACCATCTCCCCAGGTTACTGGCTTCCTAAATAAAGCACCTATTTCTACCAACTCTGAGCAGGAGCAGTTGAACCTCAGTTTGGTTCCAGCTCCAGCTGGCAATAGTATTTTAAAGCACCTTATTTGAAAAATCATTTACATTTATCATAAGGAAAAAAACACCTATATTGCAAAGGTGACAAGGCAATAAGGGTAACTCTTGAGCAACATTATTCCAAGTTGTGACTGGGATAAACTATCAGTCAGGGTCAAGGTTTAGCTAAGTAGGACACAGCTTTCTCCAGGAACACAGAACAATATACAATTTCTGATTCACACAGTGTAAACATTTTTATGGCTTTCAGGTGTAAGGGTGTAACTCTAGGTGCAGGATATAGAGTTTATAAACAAAGCCCCTGCCTTTCATGTTGGAGTCTAAGAAATTTATAGCTTACACTGAATGATTCGTAATCTCTAAAGAAGAAGATTTAGCTTCAGGATCAGGGGCTAGGCTCAGGTCTCTTGTGTAGCAGAAGTTTTATTACAGTGAAAAGGGACAGAGAAAGCTTCTGACACAGACATTAGAAGGGGGACGGAGAGTGCCTAATTTGCTAATCTTAGTTTTTCAATTGGTTATTACAGTAAATCAAAAGAATGTCTCAAGGTTGTAAAGGTCTTACCAGAACCACTCCCACAATTTACATTTTAAGACAATGGGATTAGAACTAACAATAGAAAGATCTTACTACACCCACTCCCATAATACACATTTTAAGATAACAGATCAGTCAGAAGGTTCTTAAGAAGGAGAAACAAGTTCTCAAGCAGGATACTTTGTTGTTATATAAACCTTAGCTCAGAGTTTACAGTGGAGAAGGGAATGGCAAACCACTTTAGTATTCTTGCCTTGAGAACCCCATGAATAGTATGAAAAGGCAAAAAGATATGACACTGGAAGATGAACTCCCCAGGTCGGTAGGTGCCCAATATGCTACTGGAGAAGAGCAGACAATAGCTCAGGAAAGAATGAAGAGGCTGAGCCAAAGTGAAAATAATACCCAGTTGTGGATGTGTCTGGTGATGGAAGCAAAGTCAGATGCTGTAAAGAACAATGTTGCATAGGAACCTGGAATGTTAGGTCCATGAATCAAGGCAAGTTGGAAGTGGTCAAACAGGAGATCCATTGGATCATCCATTGGATCACAGAAAAAGCAAGAGAGTTCCAGAAAAATGTCTATTTCTGCTTTATTGACTATGCCAAAGGCTTTGTGTGGATCACAAAAAACTGTGGAAAATTCTGAAAGAGATGGGAATACCAGACCACCTGACCTGCCTCCTGAGAAATCTGTATGCAGGTCAAGAAGCAACAGTTAGAACTGGACATGGAACAACAGACTGGTTCCAAATTGGGAAAGGAGTACATCAAGGCTGTATATCGTCACCCTGCTTATTTAACTTCTATGCAGAGTACATCATGAGAAATGCCAGGTTGGATGAAGCACAAGCTGGAATCAAGATTGCTGGGAGAAATATCAATAACCTCAGATATGCAGATGACACCACCCTTATGGCAGAAAGCAAAGAAGAATTAAAGAGCCTCTTGATGAACATAAAAGAGGAGAGTGAAAACATTAAGAAAACTAAGATCATGCCATCTGGTCCCATCAGTTTATGACAAATAGATGGGGAAACAGTGGAAACAATGAGACTTTACTTTTTGGGGCTCCAGAATCACTATAGATGGTGACTGCAGCCATGAAATTAAAAGACGCTTGCTCCTTGGAAGAAAAACTATGACCAACCTAGACAGCATATTAAAAAGCAGAGACATTACTTTGCCAACAAAGGTCCATCTAGTTAAAGCTATGGTTTTCCAGTAGTCATGTATGGATGTGAGAGCTGGACAATAAAGAAAGCTGAGAGCCAAAGAATTGATGCTTTTGAACTGTGGTGCTGGAGAAGACTCTTGAGAGTTGCTTGGACTGCAAGGAGATCCAACCAGTCCATCTTAAAGGAAATCAGTCCTGGGTGTTCATTGGAAGGGCTGATGCTGAAGCTGAAACTCCAATACTTTGGCCACTTGATGCAAAGAACTGACTCATTGGAAAAGACCCTGATTCTGCCTGATTCTGGGAAGGATTGAAGGCAGGAGAATAAGGGGATGACAGAAGATGAGATGGTTGGATGGCATCACCAACTTGATGGACATGAGTTTGAGCAAGCTCTGGGTGTTGGTGATGGACAGGGACACCTGTCGTGCTGCAGTGCATGGGCTCGCAAAGAGTCAGACACAACTGAGCAACTGAACTGAATTGAACAGAGTTTAAAATGAGTTGTTTTGTTGTGTAATCATTAGCTTTGGGCTTAAAGAAAGAAAACAAACAAAAACAAAATGTTTCATGTGACTAAGAGAAAGCAATGTAAAAAAAAATTTGTCCTTTTCTCCTTAAGAGCCCCAAACCCCTTTCTCCTCCTTGGGGCACTGGACTTCTTATCAACCTACCTAAGAATTGACTCTCTCTAAATGGTATTTATAATAGAAATAATAAATAATACTAATTAATTCTAAGAACTACAAAAGAAAAAACAAATATTATTACTGTGTATGAGCCACTGTGCCCTTCACAGGCTTTTTTTTTTTTTTTTTTCATTTAAATTATATATTCTTCGTGGGTACAGATAAGGAAAAAAATTAGGGTCACTGAGGCTGGGCTACCTGGATTCCAACCGAGTTGGAGTTGGCTGAAGTCCTCAGACTTCACAAGCTGGAATCAAGATTGCTGGGAGAAATATCAATAACCTCAGATATGCAGATGACACCACCCTTATGGCAGAAAGTGAAGACGAACTCAAAAGCCTCTTGATGAAAGTGAAAGTGGAGAGTGAAAAAGTTGGCTTAAAGCTCAACATTCAGAAAACAAAGATCA
This sequence comes from Bos indicus x Bos taurus, assembly GCF_003369695.1. Classification (NCBI taxonomy): domain Eukaryota; kingdom Metazoa; phylum Chordata; class Mammalia; order Artiodactyla; family Bovidae; genus Bos; species Bos indicus x Bos taurus. The sequence continues at coordinate 66,189,344 of NC_040085.1, read as the reverse complement.
TGGCATCTGGTCCCATCACTTCATGGGAAATAGATGGGGAAACAGTGGAAACAGCGTCAGACTTTATTTTTCTGGGCTCCAAAATCACTGCAGATGGTGACTGTAGCCATGAAATTAAAAGACGCTTACTCCTTGGAAGGAAAGTTATGACCAACCTAGATAGCATATTCAAAAGCAGAGACATTACTTTGCCAACAAAGGTCCGTCTAGTCAAGGCTATGGTTTTTCCAGTGGTCATGTATGGATGTAAGAGTTGGACTGTGAAGAAGGCTGAGTGCCGAAGAATTGATGCTTTTGAACTGTGGTGTTGGAGAAGACCCTTAAGAGTCCCTTGGACTGCAAGGAGATCCAACCAGTCCATTCTGGAGGAGATCAGCCCTGGGATTTCTTTGGAGGGAATGATGCTAAAGCTGAAACTCCAATACTTTGGCCACCTCATGCGAAGAGTTGACTCATTAGAAAAGACTCTGATGCTGGGAGGGATTGGGGGCAGGAGGAGGGGATGACCGAGGATGAGATGGCTGGATGGCATCACTGACTCAATGGACATGAGTCTGAGTGAACTCTGGGAGTTGGTGATGGACAGGGAGGCCTGGTGTGCTGCGATTCACGGGGTCGCAAAGAGTCGGACACGACTGAGCGACTGAACTGAACTGAACTGAAGTCCTCAGAAAACGCTCCTGGCACTAGGCTCAAGGGCAAGTGTTGCCCAAGCTGCACTTTCCTATTCAACAATCACACTAGAATCACTTGCAAGGGGCTTTCCAAATGTAGGTGGACACAGGGCCAATCCTATTCATATACTTGGTCAATTTGGTGAGGGAGTGGCGATAGCGCGGAGTGGAAAAACGAACAAACAAACAAACGGGTGGTCTGTTAGGTCCCTGTGGTTAAAGATAAGAAGGGAGAGGAGGAGGCCGAATTCATAGGCTGGAATATTTGTACTCTTCTTGAGCTTCGAAAACTATTTGCATTTCAAAACAACTGTAAAAGAATCGGTCTTGAGATTACAAATGCTGTGACTACCTTACGAATAGGAATATCTCCAAGTGCTTAAGTGACCGACGCCTTTTGTTCCCACTGTTCTACAACCCCTTACTGGGCGCCCAGGCGGACAAAACCTGGGCAGCGATCTCCGAGCTGGGCGCCCCACGCCCATTGCGGGTAGAACGGGGGAGGGCTCCCCGAGGCGGGGTTCGGGGCGCGCCTTGCGGCTCCTCCCTCCTGCCTGCTCTCTGGGCTGGCCGGGGCCGCGGGGAGGGCGGTGGTGCGGACGCGAGATCGCTGTTAGGCGGCCTAGGCGCAGTCTGGAGTTGGCTGGTCAGTCTATCTTCCTCCCGTGGAGCAGGGCGCGATGAGCTGGGAGCTGCTGCTCTGGTTGCTGGCGCTGTGCGCGCTGCTGGCGCTCGTGGTGCAGCTACTGCGCTTCCTACGTGCCGACGCGGACCTCACCCTGCTGTGGGCCGAGTGGCAGGGGCGACGACCAGGTGAGGACCTGCTGCCGCCTGTCTGCACTGGGAGCCCGGTTCCGTGCGGTCGGATTTCCGCTGCCCCTGCGTTCATCCGGGTGGCGTGGAGCTTCCGGGCGGCGAGGATGCGCCTTTCTCAAGGGCTCTGGTTCGGGGTGGAAGGGGCCAGGGCCTTTTGTCTTCCGTCCCGGTCCCTACGGACTTGCTTTTACTTGCTGAAGTTCAAGAGCCTTGGTATCGGCGGGGGCGCCTTCAGGTCTCTGAGTTCTCCGCCTGGCTCCCAGGGATTCTGAAGCAGCGTGGGAGGGCAGTACTTGGAGAAACTGCGCTTGTAAAGGAGTGTCCTTTGAGGCTACTTCCTGAAGTTGTTTATCTGCCATCTCTCACTCTACTCAAGAGTAGTGAAATGGAATTTGAGATAATACAGTCACCTACAAAGCTGCCTATCCATTGGGATAAAAATAAAGAACTGGATTTTGGGTGCTTTGCCTGAAGGAAAAGCACATTATTGGCATACTAAAAGACATTCTACCTTTTATCTATGCTCAGCTTAATATTTGATGGTCGTTTACTAAACGCATTCTATGTGTTAAGCAGTGCACCAGGCCCTTTTCATTTTTGACTGTTCACCTTTACAATGACTCTTATAAAGTAGGCATTATTAATCTGATTTTCATAATGCTCAGAGAAGTTCAGTGGGCTGTCCAGAGCTAGCCTTTGGGTCTACAAGGGCCAGCAGGAAGTGGGGTTTCCCTGGACCTAGTTTCCCCCCATGAAAATATCTAAATCTTGTGAGGAGGTTTGCTTGGAAGTGATTAAGTGAAAAAGTGAAAGTGTTAGTTGCTCAGTCGCTTCCAACTCTTTGGGACCTCATGGACTGTAGCCCGTCAGGCTTCTCTGCCCATGGAATTCTCCAGGCAAGAATCCTGGAGTGGATTGCCCTTCCCTCCTCCAGAGTATCTTCCAAACCCAGGGATCAAAGTCCTGATCTGCACTGCAGGCAGATTCTTTACTGTCTGAGCCACCAGAGAAGCCGTGGAAGTGATAACTTTAAAAATGGAGCCAGAGAGGGAAGGGGAGCCCTATCACTCACATGGGGGTGAAAATTGGTTCTTGGGGACTGAAAAAAATCTTAGATGAAACAATGTTTTATGCCCCTCCTAAGCTCAACCCTAACTGACAAAGTATTATTCCTTAGTATTTCATTTTTCTTGTTTCTTTTCTTGGAGGCGGGTGTAGCACTTACACTGAGTTCACGGAAAATATGTAAAACATGTGCAAGATCAGGGTTACAAAACTATGGCAAATAGATGGCTGTGATTGGCAGACTTTCTCTTGGTCATTGGCCCATCTCAGCAGATGGAATGCATGTACCTGTTGGCTGCTTTGTCGACTTCAGTGTTTGATCTTATTTGTGCTTAGTGTTAACTTGGACTTCGAGAATTACATAAAAATACTTTATATTTTACTGTTCTACAAAAGTTACTCAACTGATGTCAAGTGCTGAAGAGAAAAAACGTTGACAATATCTAGCAGCTAGTTAAATGAAAAGTTATTTTCACATATCAAGCAAAAGTTAGGGTGACTAAAGATAACTGTGAAGAAATTCATTTGGTGTTTTCAGTGTTTTACTTTTGCTGGGAAAATATCAGTTTTGAAGGATTTTTAAACATTTAATTACTTTGCTATTATTATCATGTAGTTATATAATTTGCTGATTTACAAATGTAATATGATACATTGCAGTTCATGTAAATACATGTTATTCAGTAAAATAACTTTTGTAAATTTACACTTGTAAAGTTAAATGTCAATAGCTTTAAAATTTTAATTTAACTTTTAACTTTTCAATTTCACCATGCTTACACCTGCACTTACTGAAGAATAAACTTTATAGAACTCCTTTTATGTCTAAAGCATAGACACATACATGCAAGGGCTTCCCAGGCGGCACTAGTGGTAAAGAACCTGCCTGCCAATGCAAGAGACACAAGAGACGCAGGTTCTATCCCTGGATGGGCAAGATCCTTGGAGGATGGTATGGCAACCCACTCCAATATTCTTACCTGGAGAATCCCATGGACAAAGGAGCCTGGCAGACTATGGTCCATAGGGTCGCAAAGAGTTGGATATGACTGAAGCAACTTGGCACGCAGATATATGAAGATACATAAACAGATATGCAGTATATTTGTGAAATTAAAATGTTATTAGGGATGTTATTAGGAAAAATGACTAAAAAGACTTCTAGGGGCTCCGGGAGGGAGGTATTAGGGGGTGAGAGAGTTGGAAGCGAGGTGAGGGAGATAATGAAATAGAGTTAAAGGAACATGAAGATAGATTCAAGTTCCAAAAACAGCTCAGATTGGAAAGATGGGCAGACTCTATTAAGGTTTAAAAAAAAAAATTATCCTCTTTTTCATTTTTATGTTGTTGTTGTTCAGTTGTGAAGTCATGTCCAACTCTCTACAACCCCCTGGACTGCAGCACGCTAGGCTTCCCTGCCTTTTGCTATTTCCCTGAGTTTGCTTAAATTCATGTCCATTGAATCAGTGATGCCATCCAATCATCTCATCTTCTGTTGCCCCCTTCTCCTCTTGCCCTCAATCTTTCCCAGCATCAGGGTCTTTTCCAGTGAATCGGCTCTTTGCATCAAGTGGCCAAAGTATTGGAACTTCAGCTTCAGCATCAGTCCTTCCAGTGAATATTCAGGGTTGATATCCTGTAGGATTGACTGGTTTGACCTCCTTGCAGTCCAAGGGACTCTAACACCACAGTTTGAAAGCATTAATTCTTCAGCACTCAGCCTTCTTTATGGTCCAGCTCTCACACCCAAGCATAACTACTGGAAAAACCATAGCTTTGACTCTATGGACCTCTGTTGGCAAAGCAATGTCTTTGCCAACAAATAGCTTTTCTTCCAAGGAGCAAACGTCTTAATTTCATGGCTGCAGTCACTGTCCACAGTGATTTTGGAGCCCAAGAAAATAAAATCTGTCACCGTTTCCACTTTTTCCCCGTCTATTTGCCATGAAGTGTCACTTTAAAATGTTGACAATATACTCACATAAGGCAACTTTTAAAAATACAAAAGGATACATGGTGACAAGTAAAGCTCTCTCTCACTCTTGTCTCCCAGCTGCCCAGTGTGCCTTTTTGGAGGCAACCACCATTTCCTGCCTTTTATGTATCCATCTAGAGATACCTTCTGTGTCTCCAAGCATGTATCTCACATGGTAAAATTTCAGAGTGACTAATTTTAGGTACTTCACATAGATCTAGAAAAATCCATAGCACTAGTCCAGAGTAGGAAAAGTCTCAACAGCAGAACATATGTGAGGAAAACAGCTCTTATTTGACAGTGACCTCAATGAGGGTCAACTGAGCAGTGCCAGGAAAGATTAGGCAACCTTGTGGAGCTGTTTCGTGTCTTATGTAACAAACTGCAAACAACAAAAGATGTTTTCTGAATACCTGCTTGTGTTGGCCTCTGTGCTGGGCACTGGGGACACAGCAGTGACTGAGCCAGCCACTGTCTGGGCCTTCATGGCATGTCCCTTCTGAAAGACAAGGGAAGTGGTTTAGTCAAGTCACCCTACTTGGAGCTGTTGAGACCCCTGGGAATCCTGTATCCTGCTCTGGCCAGCTCCTTTCAATAGAACATTGACCAGTGGGAGCTCGTACAGAGGGTGTGAGAAGAAGGGTGACGAAACCAGATGCCGTGTCATCTGAGGGAAAGTAGCAGAAATTGGAGGTGTTTATTTAGCCTTAGAGAAGCAAGAGATGCAAGGACTTAGGGAGGACAGAGCCTTCAAACAGATGAGACACTGTCATGTTCAAGACAGGCCTGATTTATCCTTCCTGACACCACAAGGCAGAACTGCTGCCAGCTGCTGCCGGTCTGTAGAAGTTAAAGGTATCAGTATAGGAAAATTCCTGAAGCCCTTGAATGATTGTGCTCAGTGCTCAGTCGCTTCAGTCATACCTGACTCTTTGTGACCCTATGGACTGCAGCCTGCCAGGTTCCTCTGTCCATGGGATTTTCCAGGCAAGAATACTGGAGTGGGCGGTCATACCCTCCTCCAGGGGATCTTCCCAACCCAGGGATAGAACCTGGGTCTCCTGTGTCTTCTGCATCACAGGTGGATTCTTTACCCTGAGCCATCCGGGAAACTCATCTTGAATGATTAGACTTCAGTTCAGTTCAGTCGCTCAGTCATGTCCGACTCTTCACGACCCCATGAATCGCAGCACGCCAGGCCTCCCTGTCCATCACCAACTCCCGGAGTTCACCCAGACTCACGTCCATCGAGTCAGTGATACCATCCAGCCATCTCATCCTCTGTTGTCCCCTTCTCCTGCCTCCAATCCCTCCCAGCATCAAGGTCTTTTCCAATGAGTCAACTCTTCACATGAGATGTCCAAAGTACTGCAGTTTCAGCTTCAGCATCATTTCCAAAGAAATCCCAGGGCTGATCTCAAACAGAATGGACTGGTTGGATCTCCTTGCAGTCCAAGGGACTCTCAAGAGTCTTCTCCAACACCACAGTTCAAAAGCATCAATTCTTCGGCGCTCAGCTTTCCTCACAGTCCAACTCTCACATCTATACATGACCACTGGGAAAACCATAGCCCTGACAAACGGACCTTAGTTAGCAAAGTAATGTCTCTGCTTTTGAATATGCTATCTAGGTTGGTCATAACTTTCCTTCCAAGGAGTAAGCGTCTTTTAATTTCATGGCTGCAGTCACCATCTGCAGTGATTTTGGAGCCCAGAAAAATAAAGTCTGACACTGTTTCCACTGTTTCCCCATCTATTTGCCATGAAGTGATGGGACCAGATGCCATGATCTTCGTTTTCTGAATGTTGAGCTTTAAGCCAACTTTTTCACTCTCCACTTTCACTTTCATCAAGAGGCTTTTTAGTTCGTCTTCACTTTCTGCCATAAGGGTGGTGTCATCTGCATATCTAAGGTGACTGATATTTCTCCCAGCAATCTTGATTCCAGCTTGTGCTTCTTCCAGCCCAGCATTTCTCATGATGTACTCTGCATATAAGTTAAATAAGCAGGATGACAATATACATCCTTGACGTACTCCTTTTCCTATTTGAAACCAGTTGTTCCCTGTCCAGTTCTAACTGTTGCTTCCTGACCTGCATACAGATTTCTCAAGAGGCAGGTCAGGTGGTCTGGTATTCCCATCTCTTTCAGAATTTTCCACAGTTTATTGTGATCCACACAGTCAAAGGTTTTGGCATAGTCAATAAAGCAGAAATAGATGTTTTTCTGGAACTCTTTTGCTTTTTCGATGATCCAGTGGATTTTGGCAATTTGGTTTCTGGTTCCTCTGCCTTTTCTAAAACTAGCTTGAACATTTGGAAGTTCATGGTTCACGTATTGCTGAAGCCTGGCTTGGAGAATTTTGAGCATTACTTTACTAGCGTGTGAGATGAGTGCAATTGTGCGGTAGTTTGAGCATTCTTTGGCATTGCCTTTCTTTGGGATTAGAATGAAAACTGACCTTTTCCAGTCCTGTAGTCACTGCTGAGTTTTCCAAATTTGATGGCATATTGAGGGCAGCACTTTCACAGCATCATCTTTCAGGATTTGAAATAGCTCAACTGGAATTCCATCACCTCCACTAGCTTTGTTGGTAGTGATGCTTTCTAAGGCCCACTTGACTTCACATTCCAGGATATCTGGCTCTAGGTGAGTGATCACACCATCGTGATTATCTTTGTCATGAAGATCTTTTTTGTACAGTTCTTTTGTGTATTCTTGCCACCTCTTCTTAATGTCTTCTGCTTCTGTTAGGTCCATACCATTTCTGTCCTTTATTGTGCCCATCTTTGCACAAAATGTTCCCTTGGTATCTCTAATTTTCTTGAAGAGATCTCTAGTCTTTCCCATTCTGTTGTTTTCCTCTATTTCTTTGCATTGATCGCTGAGGAAGGCTTTCTTATCTCTTCTTGCTATTCTTTGGAACTCTGCATTCAGATGCTTATATCTTTCCTTTTCTCCTTTGCTTTTCACTTCTCTTCTTTTCACAGCTATTTGTAAGGCCTCCCCAGACAGCCATTTTGCTTTTTTGCATTTCTTTTCCATGGGGATGGTCTTAATCCCTGTCTCCTGTACAATGTCATGAACCTCAGTCCATACTTCATTAGGCATTCTATCTATTAGATATAGTCCCTAATATCTATTTCTCACTTCCACTGTATAATCATAAGGGATTTGATTTAGGTCATACCTGAATGGTCTAGTGGTTTTCCCTACTTTCTTCAATTTTAGTCTGAAAATGGCAATAAGGAGTTCATGATCTGAGCCACAGTCAGCTCCTGGTCTTGTTTTTGCTGACTGTATAGAGCTTCTCCATATTTGGCTGAAAAGAGTATAATCAATCTGATTTTGGTGTTGACCATCTGGTGATGTCCATGTGTAGAGTCTTCTCTTGTGTTGTTGGAAGAGGGTGTTTGCTATGACCAGTGTATTCCTCTTGGCAAAACTCTATTCGTCTTTGCCCAACTTCATTCCATATTCCAAGGCCAAATTTGCCTGTTACTCCAGGTGTTTCTTGACTTCCTACTTTTGCATTCCAGTCCCCTATAATGAAAAGGACATCCTTTTTGGGTGTTAGTTCTAAAAGGTCTTGTAGGTCTTCATAGAACCGTTCAACTTCAGGTTCTTCAGCGTTACTGGTTGGGGCATAGACTTGGATTACTGTGATATTGAATGGTTTGCCTTGGAAACGAACAGAGACCATTCTGTTGTTTTTGAGATTGCATCCAAGTACTGCATTTCGGACTCTTTTGTTGACCATGATGGCTACTCCATTTCTTCTGAGGGATTCTTGCCTGCAGTAGTAGATGTCATGGTCATCTGAGTTAAATTCACCCATTCCAGTCCATTTCAGTTTGCTGATTCCTAGAATGTCGACATTCACTCTTGCCATCTCATTTGACCACTTCCAAGTTGCCTTGATTCATGGACCTGACATTCCAGATTCCTATGCAATATTGGTCTTTACAGCATTGGACCTTGCTTCTATTACCAGTCACATCCACAACTGGGTATTGTTTTTGGTTTGGCTCCATCCCTTCATTCTTTCTGGAGTTATTTCTCCACTGATCTCCAGTAGCATATTGGGCACCTACTGACCTGGGGAGTTCCTCTTTCAGTATCCTATCATTTTGCCTTTTCATACTGTTCATGAGTTCTCAAGGCAAGAATACTGAAGTGGTTTGCCATTCCCTTCTTCAGTGGACCACATTCTGTCAGAGCTCTCCACCATGACCCGCCCCTCATGGGTGGCCCCACGGGCATGGCTTAGTTTCATTGAGTTAGACAAGGCTGTGGTCCTAGTGATTCGATTGACTAATTTTTAGCACGGGTGGCTGTGACCAGCGCACTTAGCGCGGCCGAGAGGAGCTACCCCACGTCCGAGGTCAGGGGTGGAAGCCGGGAGGACCGCATGCCCGAGGGGAGGCAGCCAAGAGGAGTTACCCCACGTCCGAGGTCAGGGGCAGTGGCCGAGAGTGCCAGGCTGTGACGGCGCAGGAACGGCGGAGAGGAGCTACCCCACATCCAAGGTCAGGGGCGGAGGCCGGGAGGAGCAACCCCACCTCCAAGAGCGGTGGCTTTGCTGGCGCAGGAGGGCCTAGAGGAGCTATTTCACGTTCAAGGTCAGAAGGGGAGGCGGTGAGGAGATTCCCCTCCTCCAAGGTAGAGAGCAGCGGCTGCGCTTTGCTGGAGCAGCCTTGAAGAGCTACCCCACGTCCAAGGTAGAGAAACCCAAGTAAGACAGTAGGTGTTGCAAGAGGGCATCAGAGGGCAGACACACTGAAACCATACTCACAGAAAACTAGTCAATCTAATCACACTAGGACCACAGCCTTGTCTAACTCTAACTCAATGTCTAACTCAATGATTAGACTTACCCCTCCCAAATGAGCTGGTGCCTCAGAGGTAACTAGATTACTCATCCTGTGAGGGAGTTAAATGGTCAATAGCTTGAGGGGAGAATTCTTAACGTGGGTTGGGGGTTGAACTCTAAGTTTCCTTTCAACTCTGAGAATCTGCTTTCAGAGGCTCTTTAGGGGAGGCCATGATGTATGCCAGATTCTGTCGAATTGTTTGTTTTTTTTTTTTTTCACATTTTATTTATTTATTTTATTTTATTTGTTTTAAAAGTCTTTATTGATTTTGTTGCAATATTGCTTCTGTTTTATTTTTTTGTTTTTTTTTCTGGCCCCGAGGCATATGGGAACATTGCCTGACCAGGGATTAAATCCACACCCTCTGCATTGGAAGGTGAAGTCTGAACTCCTGGACTGCCAGGGAAGTCCCTGTAGAATTGTTAAATAATTGGTGCTAAGTTAAAAAGTTTTTCTTCTCCAGAGTGGGAGGAAGGGTATCAGAACTGCAGATGTACTAAGGTAAATGTGAGCCTGATAGTTTTCATTGTTGTATTAATATTTGTATATTGGTATACACTTTTCACTTTCATGTATTGGAGAAGGAAATGGCAACCCACTCCAGTGTTCTTGCCTGGAGAATCCCAGGGACGGGGGAGCATGGTGGGCTGCCGTCTCTGAGGTCACACAGAGTCGGACATGACTGAAGCGACTTAGCAGCAGCAGCAGCATACAAATGAAGAGGGCTTCCCAGATGGTTCAGTGGGTAAAGAGTCTGCCTGCAGTGTGGTAGACTCAGGTTCAATCCCTGGGTCGGGAAGATTCCGTGAAGGAGGGCATGGCAACTCACTGCAGTATTCTTGCCTGGAGAATCCCATAGACAGAGGAGCCTGGTGGGCTATGGTCCATAGAGTCACAAAGAGTTGGACATGACTGAAGTGACTGAGCATGCACGCATGCATGCACAAATGAAATCTTTACTACTATGCTAGCTAGTAAACAGTTACAAACAAATTATATTCACCTTGGAGTCTTGTATACTGCAGAACTTTGGAACAATGAGTAGGAGATCAAACAAGTCAATCCTGAAGGAATCAACTCTGAATATTCACTGGAAAGACTGATGTTGAAGCTCCAATACTTTGGTCACCTGATGCAAAGAGCCAACTCATTTTAAACGACCCTGATGCTGGGAAAGATTGAGGGCAAGAGGAGAAGGGGGTGACAGAGGATGAGATGGTTCGATGGCATCACTGACTCAACGGACATGAGTTTGAGCAAACTCAGTGAGATAGTGAATGACAGAGACACTTGGTGTACTGCAGTCCATGGGGTCGCAAAGAGTCAGAGATAACTTAGCTACTGAACAACAATTTCCCAAAAAATCTGCAGAGTTGCTCAGTTGAGCCTTTCCATAAAAGTGCATCAGATTTAGAAGTTCCCTGGTGGTCTAGTGGTTAGGACTCAGAGCTTTGACTACTGTGGCCTGGGTTCAATTCCTGGTCAGGGAACTGAAATCTTACAAGCCAAAAAACAAACAAAATACATAGTGCAATAGATGATAGGAAAGCACTGTAGCCCAGACATAGTATTTGGGATGTTTCTGTCCTTCGTTTAGATATTTACATGAAATCGCTTTCCTGAGGATATTTTCTCGAATGGCTAAGATAGTTGGGTCTACAATGTTGACCATATTAAAATGTGGCAGCTTAGGCTAGAGGTCAGACATACCTCGACAAATATCCTAGCTCTGCCAGGATTCTTGGGTGGAGTCCTTTCTCTAAGTGAGTTTCTGTGCTAGGCACTGAGGACACAGCAATGAATAAAGGAGACAGGGTCCCAGCCTTAAGGAAATTTACAGTCTAGTGGTGTAAATCAATCTCTGTAAACCTCAGTTTCCTTTCTTGTAAAACTGAGATAATTCCTGTTTCATAAAGTTCTTGTGAAGATTTTAATAAGGTAATATGTTTAAGCACATAGGAAGCAATGGAAAAATGTTAAGCCATTGAAGTTAGTAATCCCATTGACCCTGGCTGGAGAAATTAGAGCATTCAATGTTTTGCTGCCAAAATCCATTTGTTAAATAATTTTGAAACAGTTAGAGTTGACATTTTATTATGCACTGAGTCCCCTGGAGGAGGGCATGGCAACCCATTCCAGTATTCTTATCTTGAAAATCCCACGGACAGAGGAGCCTGGCGGGCTACAGTCCATGGATGGCAAAGAGTTGGACATGACTAAAGCAACTTAGCTCACACTCCCACACGTGTGTCAGTCACTGTTCTGAGTGCTTTACATGTTTTAACTCATTTCTCTCAACAATTCTATGAAGGAGGTTTTATTATTAACTCAATTTTCCACTTTTGGAAAATGAAGGCATTGAGTTCCCACATGGGAGCATTTCACTGCTGTGTGTGACACAGCTGGCACTTGAACCCTGGGAGTTAGAACAACCAGAGCACATACTGACTCACCAACACTTAGACTTTAGAATTGTTTGACTAAAATAGTAAACTGGCTTCCTGATTCTAACTTTTCTGATCCAAAATCAGCAATGTGTATCTTAAATAATACCTTGTTTCCTATTTTTGACAAATAACACATTTTACTAAGGTACACAGGAGCATTGCACTGCCCTGACTCGATGGATTCAGATGGACAGTGGCTATCATGTGCTGCAGTACAAATAAGTTTTTCGTTGGAGAATAAACCACTTGTCAGTGCTTTATTTCACATTTTTACAATCTTTAACAAGATGATACCTGGCAAGCAGAGTATAACATTTCATCTCGCTCTCATATGTATTTCATCTTGGGTGAACTACTAGATTCTTCTAAGATGAAGGCTCAGGCATTTGGAAAGCTCTTCTACAAAATGACCTTTAGTTAGTTGCTAGGCATCAGATTATGATTGACAAATGGGGAAAACATGACTTCAAAAATTCAGGGTGATTCTACCATACCATAGAGTAGAACTTGGTATACTCAGATTTATCATCAATACCACCAATGTGAGCAATTAGAATAACAGAATAGAAAACTGGATGGAGCTATAAATGATCATCTTATCTGAAGCCCTCATTTATGAATAAGGAAGGTGAGAAAATGAGTCCAGATACTTTCTATCTACTTACCCTTACTTTTCATGATCAAGTATGCAGATAGAGCCTTAGAGTCAGACCATGGAGTTGTAAGGCTTACCTTGATGTAAAGTCTGGAAAACTCTCAAAGAGTCTAGAATACACAAAATAATACAGTTAGTAATAAACTGTTACTAATATGATTTCTAACACTAGGTAGAAAGTGTTTCCTTAAGATATTTAATTAAAAAAATTTTTAAACCACTTTATTGAGGTATGATTGTCATATAAGAAACCGTCCATATTTAAGGTACACAACTGGATGAGTTTGGGGTAAGTATACACCTGTGAGATCATCACCACAATCAGGGCTGTAAACATAGGATACTTAAATTTTTAAGTTCCACATATTATGTCTTCATATTCAATGATATTGTTTAAAACTATTTTTTTCCTTTGGTCAATCTTTGATTTATGGATGTAACCCATAGCTTATTTTCCCCACTCAATCCCTGCCCCCTTTTCAATAGAATGGGAGCTGACTGATATGGTGGTGTGGGTGACTGGAGCATCAAGTGGGATTGGAGAGGAACTGGCTTACCAGCTGTCCAAACTAGGAGTTTCTCTTGTGCTGTCAGCCAGAAGAATGCATGAGTTGGAAAGGGTGAAAAGAAAGTGCCTTGGTGAGTAAATCTAAAATACCAGCAGTGCTGCCTAGAAGTAAATCAGAGCCCAGAGTCAAAATTTGGGAATTTTAGAGGGAAGAGGGGGGTTTTCATGGGCAGTAGACTCTGGTTCCAAATGCTGAGTGCTTTGATCCAACTCCTTTTCCTTTTGTCACTTCTTAGTTAGCTGGCCTGACCTTTTTCTTCTTTTTCTGCCATCTTTCTACCTTTTTTTTTTTTTTTACACTAATTCTTAGCATTAGGGATTGATCATCAGTTCTCTCAAATGCTGCTTTGGATTTTTAGTGACCACATGAATGTCTTACATTTTTATCTTAGACAAAGAACAATTTGGTTCTTATGAATGACATACATATACGTTACCATAGAAATTTAATTGATATTTTGTTAAAATGTCCGATATTAAAGTCATATGAAATAATATAAGATTTTTGTTGTAAAGGACAAAAAAACAGGAGTGGAATTAAATTTTTTTTCTGGACATGCTGTGCAGCATGTGGGATCTTAGTTCCCTGACCAGGGATTGAACCAGTGCCCCTGCAGTGGAAGTGTGGACTCTTAACCACTGGACCACCAGGGAAATCCTGGAGTAGAATTAAGTTTGAGAAATGCAACTTGATATAATATTTTTCATATATACAGGACAATAGTGTTTTTGTTTATCTGTTTGGGTTTTGGTGTAGTTCACAGTAAAAGCAGTCTCAAGTAATACAGTTATTATTTCTCATAGGAAATTTATTATCTACACTGAAATAATTTTGAAATTTCCAGAAGATTGTTGTTGTTGTTGTTGTTTTGTCATCTACTTGTCATTCTTTAAAAATCTTTCTTTCACTTTGCTGATGGAACTAATCACCCAGATATGGAGTTAGCTGATAAGGCCACAAGCCCTCTTTCACGATATTGCTCTTAAAGGCCTCTTGTGTTTTTCCACTGGGCCACTTCTTTTGACAGTTGCTCCTCTGCTGTTGAGACTTGCATGGGAAGAAATGGAGTGTAACAGTGTTTCTTAGCTTGAGTAAGATTGTTTTCCTTTTATCTGTCATATCATGGGTGCAGACTTTTCTATTGCTTTTGAAAAACAGTTAATATTTCACAATTTACTCCTCTGCCCATAAAGCCTTTTCACCTCTTCTCTACTTACTTGTTTTTCTTACCAAAATACAACTTTGTTGCATTTCAGGGCTAGAATTCAAGGAAATTAGTTTGAACTGTTCTTTTGATAACAGAAATAGAGAGGCCATTACAGCCCAGTGTGTTTCTTGGTTGGGAATTTCAGAATTGTGTCCTTTTCCTTATTCACCTCCTGGAATCCTTAGCCTCTGAAAGGAATCTTTTCTGTGTCACGTGACTGGAAGACCCAAATTCTCATTGATTTTCAGCATAAATTTTTTAAAATTGTGTTTAAAAATCAAGCAGTGAACCTATCATATAACAGATGTACAGAAATACCTCTGTACCTCTAAAGGAATTGATCTAAAATGTTTGCTTTTTTTAGTTTGTAGTATAATCTTGATTCCTTCTAGAGGCTGTTCCAATACTAAAGTGGGTAGCCTATCCCTTCTCCAGCAGATCTTCCTGACCCAGGAATCGAACCAGAGTCTCCTGCACTGCAGGCGATCTCTTTACCAACCAACTGAGCTGTCATGGAAGCCCGGTCCAATGTTAGGCTGTATATATTTAAGTAGAAGAAAGGAATTCTGTTTCCTGTGTACCCAGCCAGTTTTTTGTTTGATAAGATGTTGCCCATATCCTTGTCAATCCACTTCTTGGTCCTTAAAGAGAACCTCATCCACAGGGCTTCACCCAGAAATGAGCTCATTGCTAAGTGTGGTTGTAGGGTGGGTGTTAAATGTAATGTGAATAGCACATGACTTCCATATTAATTTTAAGTGTCTTTATTTAGAGAATGGTAATTTGAAAGAAAAAGATATACTCATTTTGCCCCTTGACCTGACTGACAGAAGTTCCCATGAAATGGCTACCAAAGCAGTTCTCCAGGAGTTTGGCAGAGTAAGTAGCATTTTGAGTGCATGAATCTTGCTCTGAAGTAGCTGTAAAAGAGATTCCCATCTGTGGTGCTGTAGGCAAATGGGTTCATGAAGCATCTCACTTCATCTCAAGGGCCCAGCTGGGTTTCTTAATCTCTGAATCTGTGGCTTCATGTATTAATAATTGGAACTTTTCCTACCTTAATAAATTAACTCCTCCATGTAGAACAAAAGAAGCTAAAGATTCACTGAGCCTTTTATTTCTGTTACATTATTTTCCATAAAAAGTAACTTAAGGTGGGAATTTAATTCCATAGGTGAATTTTAGTTTTATCTTTTCTATTGTTGACCTCTGGAAATGTACTGTCCTGTTCCATCGATTCATCAAGTTAACAATATAACCAACCATCCCTAGGAATTCCAACAATCCATCTAAGTCATCCCTAAAGTACCCCCTTTCTGATTTTCTTTACTTAGATTGACATTCTGGTCAACAATGGTGGAGTATCCCAGCGTGCTTTGTGTGTGGACACCAGCCTGGATGTCTTCAAGGAGCTAATAGAGCTTAACTACTTAGGGACGGTGTCCTTGACAAAGTGTGTTCTGCCTCACATGATTGAGAGGAAGCAAGGAAAAATTGTTACTGTGAATAGCATGGTGGGAATTATAGCTGCACCCCTTTCTACTGGATACTGTGCCAGCAAACATGCTCTTCGGGTAAGGCTGTCAAAACTTAACTCTGATAGAACTGACCTGAACGTGTGTATGAAATATTTACTGCAAGAGATCATTGGAACTAGGTAGTCATGTTTGGAGACAGAGAGACCTAAGAAGATCTTGGGTAGAAGACTCACCCAGAAGATGCTAAAAGGACTTGAGTCCACATGCCTCTTCCTAATTCTGCAAATATGCAATGAGCACCTACACTGTGTCATACACTGCAACATATCCTGGGAGTATAAGGATGATATGGTCCCTGCCCTTACTAACTGTATAGTCTAGCTGACATGTCACCCTTTACCTTGTCCTCATTTCTACCACAACTTCATGGCAAATTTGGGGTCTACCTCTGTTTATTCTACACACATTTCAGGATTCTACATACATTTACTTGTCCTTCTCATTTCTGTGACTTTGTTTCCTTCCCCTTTCTTGTTGGTGTTTTTTTAACCTGAATTTCTAAATGTACATGCCTATCAGAAATAGAAACTTCCCACGGGGTGATTAGCCCTGAGTGTCAAATCCCTACTGGGTCTAGCCTTGATTCTGTTTACTCTGACTTCATTAGAAGAAGAAAATCTAGTTAAGGCAGAGTCTAGGAGGAAGTTTAATTTGGCTTGTGTAACTTATGAGATATGAGTACTAGAAATGAATAAATTTTTAATGTTGGCTTAAGAATGGATAAGAAGAAACTGTAACTATATACACTATAACATGGAGCAAATTAAATTGTAAGGCCAGTAGGAGGAAAATGATTAATAGAGACACGTGATATATAATTAATGCCATTGAAGGTCAGTTTACGTAGAATGTTTCACCGTTGGAATAATAAGATGCAATAGCTGAATGGTCATCAGTTTCATGAAAATTTGAAGGTTTGGTTCCATAGGATCCTCTTTCTGCTGTGAAGAGCAGACAATTGCAGAGAGTGATGAAATGAAATACTGCACGGATGATTTCCTCATATTTGGTAATAGGGTGTCAGTTGGACAACTCTCAGGCAGGCACATGAGGGAAGGTGGCCACCCCATCTGTTTGGTACCCAGTATCCCATAAGACATGCAGGATACTTTCAAACACAGTAGAAGTTGTCTGGCCTGCCCTCCAAGACTGTTTTGTACTGGATTTGATTGTCTGATACCATGTGTCAAGTTGAGATCTATTTATACCAGTAGCCAAACACTGAAACCAGGAGTCTCTTTTTGAAGGGCACATTTCCTTCCCTGATACTCAGCAAGCTAGAGAGTGAACTTACTTGTTGAAAAGGTCACACACTATACTAGATGTGATTTCAAGCAAGGAGAGGTTTTAGTGTCTGGAGTATTGGCTTTCATGGTGTCCTCTCCCCTCTTTTGCTATAGAGGGGCAGAAGGTTAAAGTTCATTCATCCATTTACGAAGCCTTTTTCCTGTCCATCTGAGTCAGGCACTGCATTAGTCTCAGACAGCACAAACCCTCAAAGGCCTGGTGTTTGTTAGGCATCAGCATTAAAGGCTGGTAACTGTTTAATGTTATTGGATCATAAATGAATGTACCTATGTTGGCTGCTTAGGCTTTTCAAAGTTAACTCAGTTTATCACAATGTAGTCTTGGGATATTTCCTGATTTAGGAGAAGAGATGAGGAGAAGTAGATGTTTACTTCCTGTTTGGTTTAGAAATGGGCAGTATCTTTTAAGTCTAGAGGGTCTAGCTTGTTTTTACAAAAGTCATTGAGTAAGCAATCATATTACATTTTTAACTAGCCGTGTACTGTCTTACTACACCTAAAATAAAAATTTTTGCTGAAACTAATAGTCTCTTCAGATAGTAATTGAAAAAATGGAACTGTTCCTCTATGATAGTTTCCCTTAAGTATTAATTCCAACTTGCTCCCTGTTGCCCTACCATCTGTACTTTAGGCCACTTTGAGGGATCATCAAAAGAAATCCAGCCTCAATGATGCTCCGAGAACATGCAACCCTTTTGGAGCGGGGAGCTGGCGACTGGGTATCAGACTCTTCAAGGGTAGTCTCTCACTAATCCGGTGCAAAATCACTGATGGCACAAGCTAAACCACTGCCATTGGGGGGATGAACCACTCATACCTAGCAGGAGTTAAGAATGCCTGTTATAGATTGCCTGCGGTCTTATGTTTAAAAATGCCTCATCTTGTGTAATTACATTCCCTGTCCTTTACTCAGGCATTTCAGAACACATTTTGATAATGTGCTGCTATTTTCCTTCATAAAAAGTTGAAGAAAAGTAATTTCTTACTATTAAACATGAGATATGTGTCTGTATTTATTTGTTTTTTTTTTTTTTGTCTATTAGGGATTTTTTAATACCCTCCGAAGTGAACTTGCCACCTACCCAGGTATAACAATTTCTAACATTTGCCCGGGACCTGTGCAATCAAATATTGTGAAAAATGCCCTAACTGAAGAAGTCACAAAGGTAAAATTTCTAGATGGGAAATAATTTGAATGCTTTAGTAGTCATACCCTGGCCTTACATCACTATGCCTCAGGATTTTCATGTTAGAATCCCTTATGAATTATTTACATAACTCAGCATTAGGAAAATCGTTAAGGTTAGTTGTTAGTGCTTTGGGATCCAGCTTTAGTAATAGCTAAAGAAATTACTAAGATACTGCTTATAAGTGATCCACTATTATGTGGGCTATCAATATTTTAAAAACCCAGTTTTAATCAATTCACAAATCATAGCAATGTTGAAAGTTCTGTGTGGCTGAATTTTAGTAAATTAAATTTTACTGGGATTTTAAAAGGGATTATGGTGAAGGAACTTAGCAAAACCCCCCCTGTTGAGATGTAATAGTTTTAGGTTGGCCTCACCCAGGCCTGTGCTTCCCTCAGCTCACAGATTACAAGTAATTAATCTACCAAATGAATAATAAATGTCTCATGAAGAATCCAGTATCACTCCATAATATAAAAAACTCTCTAAAGACCATGAAATTTTCCTTCTTCTCCACTAATATTTCTACTGAGATATAAATCTATATGTTTCCATGTACATGTTTACATATACAATTTATATTTTGCATTTTCTATGGAGGCACTATAGTAAAATAGAATAAGCACAATGTTACAGGAATCAGGGGACCTAGAATATAGAACTGATTACTACTAAATGGTCTGTGTGAGCACAGATAAAAGTTACTATATTTCTGGGCCTCAGTTTATTCATAAAACAGCAGTGGGTTAACTAGAGTAGCAGTTCCAAATTTTTTCGATATCAAGAAACCACTTTTATCTTCTTTCTCTATTTCATCCTCACGGACTTCATGTTTTATAGAACTTCATTTGCTAAATGTATGTATTAATAATTTGTTTTAAGATTTTTATTATTAAAATGACATAGAGTTATCATTAAGTACTTTAAGATGGTGCAATACTAACTAAAAGTGAATAACTGTTGTCTTTTAGTTAGCCTGCACACTTATCTGGTTAAGTATATGAATTCCATTAGGTTTTCTGAAATATACAGCTTATGTGTGCATGCTTAGTCAGGTCTGACTCTGTGACCCCATGGACTGCAGCTCACTAGGCTCCTCTGTTCATGTAATTTTCCAGGCAAGATTACTGAAGTGGGTTGCCATTTCCTCCTTCGGGGCATCTTCCGGACCTAGGGATCGAACCCACATCTCTTGTATCGCTTTCAATGGCAGGCAGATCCTGTGCCACCTGGGAAGCCCATAAATAGTTTACAGGCACCCCTTAGTGCCTATGGGGACTCCTGAGGGGCATGAGGTCACAGTAAAGGAATCACTCAACTGGATGTCTCCTAAAAGTTCTGTGAGATACCCTAGATAAATACTTATCACTCACGAATTTTTCAAAATTTTCTTAGCCTACAGGCAGCACTGCAGACCAGTCCTACAAGATGGCAACCAGTCGTTGTGTGCGGCTGATGTTAGTCGCCATGGCCAATGATTTGAAGGAAGTTTGGATCTCTGATCAGCCTTTTTTGCTAATGATCTATTTGTGGCAATATATGCCAACTTTGGCCTGGTGGTTAACCAACAAAGCAGCAAAGAGAAGGATTGAGAACTTCAAGAGTGGAGTGGTAAGTCCAATTTATACATTTCTGAATTCATATCAATCTTGTAGGAAAGCATGAAAATTTCCAATTCTTAAAAATGTTCTTACCAACTGTCTGCCAATCTCATGATATATTAATAAATACAAAAGATATAAAAGGTTTTCCATCCCCAATGCATATCTTTCGGTTTACTGTAAATTACTACTGGTCTTGGAGAAAGTTTTCTACAAGGTAAAAATTAAATCAAAGATTGCCATTTTTTTCTTCTATGTTGCTGTCTGGCCAGTGTATGTGCCAAAATGCTTTTTCTCCACCATGTCTCCCCACAAACTCCAATCCATCCTGCAAGTCTCTACATTCTGTGTCACCTCCTTGGGTTGATACCTGGCCTCCCCCCCCATTTCTCTCCAGGACTGGGTGCACGTCAGCCCTCTGTCAAAGCACTTCCACACTATTAAGAGATGTAGTCCCATCTGTAGTACTGGTTCCTTTGACTTTGTTCCAGAAGGTCAGTTTGCACATCTGAAATGTGCCTGTGTCCGTGTTTAGGAAAACTTGCTGATAGCTTATTCTTTCAGCACTCATTTTTCCAGAAAAGTGAGGAATGTTAAATGAACTGGTGAAAAAAGAAACAAAAACCCAAAAACCCAAACAAAATACTTAAAGAGACTTAAAGGTTATAAAACCTTCAATATGCACTAACATGTTTAAAACTTGAAAAATCACGAAGAGGGCTATTCATTTTATACTAACCAGTTTGTTTTGGGTCAAAACATTTATAAGTGATTTCCTAATGCTGGAACTTGGTACTGTGGGGTGGTTTTAAAGGTAGAGCTTCATCAAATATTGCATCAGAGTCTGAAATTTAGAGGACAGCAGATAAAGTGGCACTGTGCCCAGTGATAGATAAGAGTTGAGGGGAAAGGCCACCTTACTAAAGAGTGAACCAACATTCTGGTTAAAAGCATGAAGCACGATGCTGGGCTACCTAGGCTGAAATCCCAGCTCTACCCCGTACTCATCATATGATCCCAGGCAGGTTATTTCTCTATATCTCAGTCTCCCCATCTATAATACTTTGGCCACCTGATGCGAAGAACTGACTCATTGGAAAAGACCCTGATGCTGGGAAAGACTAAAGGCAGGAGAAGGGGATGACAGAGGATGAGATGGTTGGATGGCATCACCGACTTAATGGACATAAGTTTGAGCAAGCTGGGAATTGGTGATGGACAGGGAAGCCTGGTGTGCTGCAGTCCATGGGGTTGCAAAGAGACAGACCCAACTGAGTGAACTGAACTGAACCATCTACAAAATGGAAGATTACTGTTGATATTAGCACCTAGTCATAGGATTGTTATGGGGATTAAATGAGTTAGTATGTGGAAAGCTCTTAAAACATACCATGGTGTGTTATACTCATTAAGTATTAGCTGTTACTGCTTTTGTTTTGATGGCAGGAGGATATTTAGCAAACAGACAGTAAAGATTAAAGAATTAAATAATATGGCAGAGGGAGAATGCATTATAGAAATCACCGTTTCTGAGGGGAAAGAAGGATTAGGGGCTAGAGTTTCATTCCCATTGTAGCAGTTGTTCATAAGAAGGTTATTTTGTTTTGTTTACAGAATACCAACAGAATACCTAATGTAAATCTTGGGCTTCCCTAGTGCCTCAGTAAAGAATCCACCTGCCAAGGCGGGAGATGCAGGTTTGATACCTGGGTCAGGAAGATCCCCTGGAGAAGGAAATGGTAACCCACTCCAGTATTCTTGCCTGGGAAATCCCATGGACAGCAGAGCCTGATGGGCTATATACCATGGGGTAGCAAAAATGTCGGACATGAGTTAGCAACTAAACAGCACTGTAAATATAGGTATGCATTACATCTAACTTTTGCTAAAAATCATGACTTCTCTCTTCCTACCAACGTATTTGAATTATTGCTTATTACATGGTCTCATTGCTTTATCACTTTATGATAAACTGGGCATCCATTCATCTCCCCAAATCATTCTGAGATATATCTTATTCTTTACACAAAACCCTAGAAACTTTAAAAAGTTGTTCATTTTTTTTACTTCTCTCCTCATTGCTCTTTCCTCCCTACTGTTATTTTGTATTGTGTATATTCATCTCCTTATTGAAATTTGTTTGTAAGAATCTCAGTTAAGAGAATGCCACTATTATTCCCAAACTAAACATTGTTGTTATTCAGTCACTAAGTTGTGTCTGCCTCTACGATCTCATGGATTATAGCTCCCCAGGCTTTTCTGTCCTTCACTATCTCCTGGAGTTTGCTCATATCCATGTTCATTGAGTCGGTGGTGCTATCTAACCATCTCATCGTCTGTTGCCCCCTTTTCTTTTGCTTTCAATATTTCCTAGCATCAGGGTCTTTCCCAATGAGTCAGCTCTTCTCATCAGGTGGCCAAAGTCTTGGAGCTGCAGCCTTAACATCAGTCCTCCCAATGAATATTAAGGGTTGCTTTCCTTTAGGATTGATTAGATTGATCTCCTTGCAGTCCACATGACTCTCAAAAGTCTTCTCCAGCACCACAATTTGAAAGCATCAGTTCTTTGGTGTTCAATCTTCTTCATGATCCACCTCTCAAATCCATACATGACTACTGGAAAAACTATGACTTAGACTATATGGACCTTTGTTGGCAAAGTGATGTCTCTGCTTTTTAATATATTGTCTAGGTTCATCATAGCTTTCCTTCCAAGGAGCAAGTCTTTTAATTGCATGACTGCAGTCACTGTCCACAGTGATTTTGGAGCCCAAGAAAAGAATATGTGTCAGTGCTTCCACTTTTTCCCCTTCTATTTGCCATGAAGTGATGGGACCAGATCCCATGATCTTAGTTCTTTGAATGCTGAGTTTTAAGCCAGTTTCTTCACTCTTCTCTTTCACATTTACCAAGAGGCTCTTTAGTTCCTTTTTACTTTCTGCCATTAGAATGGTATCATCTACATATCTGGGATTCTTGATATTTCTCCCAGCGATCTTGATTTCGGCTGGTGATTTATCCAGCCCAGCATTTTACATGATGTACTCTGCTTAGATGTTAAATAAACAATACACAGCCGTGTTGTACTCCTTTCCCAATTTGGAACCAGCTGTTCAACATCCAGTTCTGTTTCATCTTGACCCACATCCAGCTTTCTCAGGAGACAGGTAAGGTGGTCTCTTAAAGAATTTTCTGCAGTTTGCTGTGATCCACACAAAGGCTTTAGTGTAGTCAGTGAAGCAGAAATAGATGCTTTTCTGGAATTCCCTTGCTTTCTCGATGATCCAACAAATGTTGGCAATTTGATCTCTGGGTCCTCTGCCTCTTTGAAACCCAGCTTGTACATCTGGAAGTTCTTGGTTTGCATACTGCTAAAGCCTAGCTTGAAGGATTTTGAGCATATCCTTGCTGGCACATGAAATGAGCACAGTTGTACAGTAGTTGGAACATTCTTTGGCATCGCCAAATGAACCAAGATCATTCTGTTGTTTTCTTGTCATCTCCTGCTTGACCACATTCAATTTACCTTGATTCATGGATCTAACGTTCCAGGTTCCTATACAATATTGTTCTTTACAGCATTAGACTTTACTTTCACCACCAGACACATCCACAACTGAATGTTGTTCCCACTTTGGCCCAGCGACTTAATTCTTTATGGAGCTACTAGTAATTGCCCTTTGCTCTTCCCCAGTAGCATAGTGGACACCCTGTGACCCTGAAATGAAGTTGCTCAGTCGTGTCCGACTCTTTGCGACCCCATGGACTGTAGCCTACCAGGCTCCTCCGTCCATGGGATTTTCCAGGCAAGGATACTGGAGTGGGGTGCCATTGCCTTCTCCAGGTCTCCCCAACCCAGGGATTGAACCCGGGTCTCCCACATTGTAGGCAGACGCTTTACTGTCTGAGCCACCAGGGAAGCCTCTGTGACCTTAGGGGGCCCATTTTCTGGTGTCCTATCTTTTTGCCTTTTCATACTGTCCATGAGGTTGTCTAGGCACAAATTTGTTTCTGTTCTTTAGGCTAGGAACAGTATGTCTGGAACTTTGTTTTGATGAAGTTATTAATTTTAGGCATCAAAAACAATAACAGCATTGAATTTTGTGTTATAATTTGCTTTTGTCTTATTTAGTATATATTCTTGAGAGTGGTAAATGGGTATCTTCCCAGATGAAATGTCACCTCTTAGAAATTATTAAATTGCCTTGTTTTACTACCTTTCAAGTATTTTAATTCTAAAGACCCTTTGTATTTATTAAAGCAAGCCAGTGTAGGTATAACCTGCTGATCAGAAGAGTAATAGTAGAAATTTCAGCATTTATGAAATGGCATACTCAGATGTTAACAAATGACAGGGAAATAACGTTGCTAAGCCCCTTAGAGATATTTTGCATAGCTTGAGAATTTTGGCTATGATTTTTATTCCTATTTAAGTATTTTTCCAAGGATTTATAAGGATTCTTAACAGTGAATCATAATGATATAGCTCCTCAAAACAGAAGGAATTAATTGTCAAAACCTGGGGTAGAAGAAACTGATTCATATTTCTGTTATTCTGTTATAGGATGCAGATTCCTCTTATTTTAGAAGCGTGAAAAAAAAACATGACTGAAGGAGTATTTGCATTTTTCAAGCCACTGGAAAGAGAAATGGAAAATATGAAAAACAGTGATCTTCTTACACATTGAAGAATAATTTGTCATTTTATTTCTTAATAGATACAACTTTCCTTTCAATATGTAATAACAAGAATGACAGGAGTCTTGCAATAAATATGTTAACACATATTATATTCCTGGGTAACGTACTCTAGTATATATGCTTAAAATCTAGGTTAGCAGAATGCTAACCAAAGAATTACAGTAATCCATTTACCACAAATGCACAGGCTATTACATGAAGCATAGTGCTGGATAGCGGGCGGATACAAAGAAGTGTCTGAAAAGGTCCTGCTTCCAAGTTGCTTACACTCTCTTGGAAGAATTCACAGGTACAAATGACTGGAATTTGACACCGTAGGTAGGACTCATAGCAGCCATTATTTTTAAAAACCTGTTATATGTCATTTACTGTACTGAGGTGGTTTGTAATTAGTTAATTAACTTATTCCTCATAACAGCCCTCTAAGGTAGGTGGTATTATCCACCTTTGTAGATGAAGAAAGAAATGCCCAAAGCAAGTAGATGCTACTTTCCCAAGGTCACAGAGCTAGTAATGGGTAAAGACTGGGTTAAAGTCAGCTCAGGAAGATTCCATTGGTGACTTTCTTACTTTAGTTATTATTGTTAATTTTACTTTAACCTTTAGAGTCTTACAGTAGAAAACGTGCATAGGCTACAACAGAAAACCAACAAACTTTCCTTGACTATTTACTATCAAGGGAGAAGAACAGGGGAAGAAAAACATGGTTCTCACTGATAAGTGGTTCACATTTTAGTTATAGACAAGGTTCAGTTCAGTTCAGTCACTCAGTAGTGTCCAACTCTTTGCGATCCCACAGACTGCAGCACGCCAGGCTTCCCTGTCCATCACCAATTCCCAGAGCTTGTTCAAACTCATGTCCATCAAGTCGGTGATGCCATCCAACCATCTCATCCTCTGTCACCCCTTCTCCTCCTGCCTTCAATCTTTCCCAGCACCAGGGTCTTTTCCAATGAGTCCGTTCTTTGCATCAGGTGGCCAAAGTCCCAGAGCCATCAGTCCTTCCAATGAATATTCAGGACTGATTTCCTTTAGGATTGACTAAATCCTAAGGTTGGATCTCCTTGCAGTCCAAGGGACTCTCAAGGGTCTTCTCCAACACCACAGTTTAAAAGTATCAATTCTTTGGCACTTAGGTTTCTTTATGGTCCAACTCTCACATTCATACATGACTACTGGAAAAACCATAGCTTTGACTAGATGGAACTTTGTTGGCAAAGTAATGTTTCTGCTTTTTAATATGCTGTCTAGGTTGGTAAAGAATCTGAGTGCAATGCAGGAGACCTGGGTTCAATCCTTGGGATGGGACGATCCCCTGGAGAACGAAATGGCAGCCCACTCCAGTATTCTTGCCTGGAGAATCCAATGGACAGAGGAGCCTGGCAGGCTACAATCCATGGGGTCACTAGAGTCGGACACAACTTAGCGACTAAACCACCACCACTACTAGGTTGGTCACAACATTCCTTCCAAGGAACAAGCGTTTTTTAAGTTCATGGCTACAGTCACCATCTGCAATGATTTTGGAGCCCCCCAAAATAAAGTCTGACACTGTTTCCATTGTTTCCCCATCTATTTGCCATGAAGTAATGGGACCGGATGCCATGATCTTAGTTTTCTGAATGTTGAGTTTTTCACTTTCATCAAGAGGCTCTTTAGTTCTTCTTCACTTTCTGTCATAAGGGTGGTGTCATTTGCGTATCTGAGGTTATTGATATTTCTCCCAGCAATCTTGATTAACACCCATAAAATAACTGGAATAGTTGTTGGAGAGGCTGGAAGCCACCCTGGTGGCTACCACTGGGAAATGTGGAAGGTGTAAATGGTAGAGTGACACCATGGAGTACAGCATGGGGTACAACATAAAGCAAGTAAAAGCAATGGAATAAATGCACACATGGCAACATCCTAGAGCACAGTGATGAGTGAAGAAAGCAAATGATGAACTATAACACAATTCTGTTTAGATACACTTAAATTTATGTGCATAGAAGATAGTGTTCATTTTGCCCACAGGGAATCCCAGATAATGCGATTAGACACAGGCTGGAAAACTATGTTTGGTTTATTTAAAGATTTTGAAACACAAGATGGAGAATTTCAGCAGCAACCTGTGTCCATTGATGGATAAAGAAAATGTGGTATATAAATATTGATACAATGCAATAACTCGGCCATTAAAAAAATCTTGCCACTTGAGACAACATGGATGGATCTAGAGGGGTATTATGCTAAGTGAAATGTGTCAGACAAAGAAAACTACCACATAATCTCACTTATATGTGTAATCTAAAAAACAAAACAAAACAACAGACACATAGCCACAGACAACAAACAGGTGACTGATGGGAGGGGGCAAAATAGGTGAAGGGGATTCAGAGGTACAAACCTCTAGTTATAAACCCCTGTGGGTTTGTTCCCATTGTCTGTTGTTTTTCTTGGATTTTGATCATGTTGTCTTATCTCCTCAGGTGTTTTTAGATTTTCCAACATAAATATGAAAAATTATAAAAATAATTATAAGGTCCAGAGAAGATTTATATTTGCTCAGGGTAGTAGCTAGGTACACTACAAATCCAGGATCACCTTAATCCAGTTTTGAAAAGATTTGGGCTTAGTTCAGTCGTGTCTGACTCTTTGCGACCCAACGGACTGGAGCCCACCAGGCTCCTCTGTCCTTGGGATTTTCCAGGCAATAATATTGGAGTGGGCTGCCATTTCCTTCTCTAGGAGGTCTTCCCGATCCAGAATCAAACCAGGGTCTCCTGCATTGCAGGCAGATTCTTTACCAGGTGAGCTACCAGGGAAGCCCCCTTGACAAGATTGCAAAGATTCAAAATTGATCAATTTTTTTTTCACCCTCCTTCTTTGGAGAGCCCCGGACTCCATCTTTAATGCTTTAACTTAGTAGGAAGTCTGCCAAAAGTGTTAGTTGTCTTCCCAGCCACCTCCTCCTGAATCAGCCAATGTTCCTAGAAGAAAAGCAGCTCAAATGCTGAGCTCAGGTCTTGAAGTTTCATTCTACCTTGGGTCTTGGTGATATAATCCTTCACTGTCTTCTTGATTCACTGATACTTTTGACACAGATTTAAAATTTTTTTGCACAGCTTCCACAGTTCTCTGTGAGAAGTTTGATGTGAATTATGTGTGTACTACTAAAAGTGGAAGTCAGAGAAGCTGGTTTCAGGGCAAGTTCAATAAGGTCAAGCTATTTTGATTGTATCAGATGGAGATAAATGGTTACATACACAGATGCAGTGCTAAGAGAGGTTGAGTACATGTATTTGAACATCATTAATTTATTGATGATATGTAAGGTTTTGGGAGTGAATGCGATTGTCTATGATGAAATGTAGAATAAGAAGAGGTGGCCTGAACCATTTATGAAGAAATTCCAAAATTCAGACAGAGGTCAGACAGAAAAGGAAAAGCAGCAAAGGCGACTGAGGAGTAGTCAGGGAGACAAGAAGAAAATAAAGATCATGTGGTGTCAGGGAAGTCCAAAAGAAATAAAGAAGGTGACTCAAGCAGTTGTCAAAAGTGTCAAGTGCTGCTTAAGAAAGTGAAGTTGCTCAGTCATATCAGACTCTTTGTGACCCCATGGACTGTAGCCTACCAGGATCCTCTGTCCACGGGTTTTTCCCAGGCAAGAATACTGGAGTGGGTTGCCAAATAAGACAGGAACATAGGAGGGAGGAGCCAAGATGGCGGAGGAGTGGGACAGGAAGAACACTTTCTCCCCCACAAATTCATCAAAAGAGCATTTAAATGTCGAGTAAATTCCACAAAACAACTTCTGAATGCTGGCAGAGGACATCAGGCACCCAGAAAAGCAACCCAACTCTTCGAAAGGAGGTAGGAAAAAATATAAAAGACAAAAAAAAAGAGACAAAGAGGGAGGGACGGAGTTCCGTCCCGGGAAGGGAGTCTTAAAAACAGAGAAGTTTCCAAACACCAGGAAACCTTCTCACTGCCGAATCTGTGCCGAGCTTTGGAAGCACAGAGGGCAACATAACAGGGAGAAAAAGTAAACAATTAAAACTCGCAGATTGCGAGCCCTACGGTAACTCCCCCAGCGGATAAGCAGCGCAGACGCCTGCACGCGCCATTAGCAAGCAGGGGCTGGGCAGGGAGGCGCGTTGGGGCTGCATCACTCAGAGTAAGAATCTGGCCTGAATACCCTGAGCACTATCTGAGCGAAATAATTTGGGCTAGCAAACCAGACTGTGGGATATCTACCACGCGAAAAGCCAGCCCCAACCTAAGACACCGCCAGGCCCGTGCACGGAACAAAGGACTGAACAGAGATAGCCGGCTGCAGACCTTCCCCCTCCGGTAACAGGCAGCCAGAGCTGGCAGGGGACAATCGCAGCCCCAGAGAGACATTATCTATAAAACTGTAAGCAGGCTTCTTTGCTAACTAAAACTTCTTGGGGGTCTGGATGGTCAACATCTGCCTGAGAAGGTGCGCCGGTTTTACACCCAGATAACTGAGTGGCGGGGAGGCGATAAGTCGCAGCATTGGCGTTCGCCAAACACCTCATCACCTGAGCTGCTTGGACCTGGGAAGAGCACAAAATGCAGGCCCAACAGAGTTTGCGCCTCTCAGGACTACCCGAGTGCCTGAACCTGAGCGGCTTGGACCTGGGAGGTACATGCAGCCCAGGGCCGGCCTCGGATTGTTCTCAGCGGAACAACCTAGAGCCCGAGCAGTGTGGGCAGGGAGGCTACACGCGCCGTGAATGGGGGCAGACCCAGTGTGGCTGAGGCACTGCGAGCGCACGCCAGTGCTATTTGTTTGCAGCATCCCTCCCTCCCTCCCCACAGCGCGACTGAACAAGTGAGCCTAAAAAAAAAAAAAAAAGTTTCCCCCACCGTCTCCTTTGTGTCAGGACGGAAGCCAGACACTGAAGAGACCAGCAAACAGAAGTTATAACAGAGGGAAATGCCTTGGAAGCTACAGGCAATAGATTAAAACCCCGTGGTTACTACGGACTACATAGGAAGGGGCCTATAGATCTTGAGAAATATAAGTCGGACCAAGGAACTAGCCAAAAATGAACTGAACCCACCATACAACAAAACCAGAGAAAGTCCTAGATATATTTTTACTATTTTTATGATCATTCTTTTTTTTTTTAATTAAAAAAAATTTTTTTTAAGTCCTCTATTGTTCCTTTAATTTTCACTTTTATAACCTATTACTTTGCAAAAAAAAAAAAAAAAGACCCAATTTTTTTCTTCTTCAGCAAACTTCATATATATATATTTTATAATTTTTTGACCTTGTTGTTTTTTTTTTCTTCTTCTTCTTCTTTTAACATTGTATTTTTGAAATTCCAAACTCTACTCTAGTTTTTTAATTTTAGCTTTTTGGTATATGTTATCAATTTTGTACCTACAGTTTTTCTTTATAATTTCTGTGACTTTTTTTTTTTTTTTCTGTTTCATTCTCTTCTTTTATATAACATTGTATATCTGAAATTCCAAACTCTACTCTAGATTTTTAATTTATGCTTTTTGGTATTTGATATCAAATTTGTACCTGTATTTTCTTTATAATTTTTGCGACATTGTTTTTGTTTGTTTGTTTTCTCTCTTTATGTTTCTTCTTCCTTTTTTTTAACATTGTATTTTTGAAATTCCAAACTCTACTCTAGATTTTTAATTTTTGCTTTTTGGTATTAGTTATCAAATTGGTACCTGTATTTTCTTTATAATTTTCGCGACCTTGTTTTTCTTTGTTCGTTTTTTCTCTCTTTCTTTTCCTTCTTTTTAACATCGTATTTTTGAAATTCCAAACTCTACTCTAGATTTTTAATTTTTGCTTTTATGTATTTGTTACCAATTTTGTACCTTTAAGAACCCAATGTTCAGGACCCATTTTTCACTACGGAGCGAGATTACTGGCTTGACTGCTCTCTCTCCCTTTGGACTCTCCTTTTTCTCCACCAGGTCGCCTGTGTCTCCTCCCTAACCCCTCTCTACTCTACCCAACTCTGTGAGTTTATGTGTGTTCCAGATGGTGGAGAACACTTAGGGAACTGATTACTGGCTGGATCTGTCTCCCTCCTTTTCATTCCCCCCTTTTATCCCTCTGGCCACCTCTGTCTCCTTCCTCCTTCTTCTCTTCTCTGTATAACTCCGTGAACATCTCTGAGTGGTCCAGTTGTGGAGTGCACATAAGGAAGTGACTACTGGCTACCCCACTCTCCACTATTGATTCCACCTCATCTCAATTGGGTCACCTCTAACTCCCTCCTCCCTCTTCTCTTCTCCATGTAACGCTGTGAACCTCTCTGAGTGACCCTCACAGTAGAGAAACTTTTCATCTTTAACGCAGATGTTTTATCAATGGTGCTGTATAGAAGGAGAAGTTTTGAAACTACTGTAAAAATAAGACCGATAACTGGAAGCAGGAGGCTTAAGTCCAAACCCTGACTCCAGGGAACTCCTGACTCCAAGGAACATTAATTGACAGGAGCTCATCAAACGCCTCCAAACCGACACTGAAACCAAGCACCACACAAGGGCTAACAAGTTCCAGGGCAAGACATACCAAGCAAATTCTCCAGCAACAAAGGAGCACAGCCCTGAGCTTCAAGATACAAGCTGCCCAAAGTCATCCCCAAACCATAGACATCTCATAACTCATTACTGGACACCCACCAGAACACTGACACAAGCTTCCCTAACCAGGAAACCTTGACAAGCCACCTGTACAAACCCACACACAGCGAGGAAAAGCCACAATAAAGAGAACTCCACTAACTGCCAGAATATAGAAAGGACACCCCAAACTCAGCAATTTAAACAAGATGAAGAGACAGAGGAATACCCAGCAGATAAAGGAACAGGATAAAAGCCCACCAAACCAAACAAAAGAGGAAGAGATAGGGAATCTACCTGATAAAGAATTCTGAATAATGATAGTGAAATTGATCCAAAATCTTGAAATCAAAATGGAATCACAGATAAATAGCTTGGAGACTAAGATTGAGAAGATGCAAGAAAGGTTTAACAAGGACCTAGAAGAAATAAAAGAGAGTCAATATAAAATGAATAATGCAATAAATGAAATTAAAAACACTATGGAGGCAACAAATAGTAGAATAACAGAGGCAGAAGATAGGATTAGTGAATTAGAAGATAGAATGGTAGAAATAAATGAATCAGAGAGGATAAAAGAAAAACGAATTAAAAGAAATGAGGACAATCTCAGAGACCTCCAGGACAATATTAAACACTACAACATTCGAATCATAGAGGTCCCAGAAGAAGAAGACAAAAAGAAAGACCATGAGAAAATACTTGAGGAGATAATAGTTGAAAACTTCCCTAAAATGGGGAAGGAAATAATCACCCAAGTCCAAGAAACCCAGAGAGTCCCAAACAGGATAAACCCAAGGCGAAACACCCCAAGACACATATTAATCAAATTAACAAAGATCAAACACAAAGAACAAATATTAAAAGCAGCAAGGGAAAAACAACAAATAACACACAAGGGAATTCCCGTAAGGATAACAGCTGATCTTTCAATAGAAACTCTTCAAGCCAGGAGGGAATGGCAAGACATACTTAAAGCAATGAAAGAAAATAACCTACAGCCCAGATTATTGTACCCAGCAAGGATTTCATTCAAGTATGAAGGAGAAATCAAAAGCTTTTCAGACAAGCAAAAGCTGAGAGAATTCTGCACCACCAAACCAGCTCTCCAACAAATACTAAAGGATATTCTCTAGACAGGAAACACAAAAACGGTGTATAAGTTCGAACCCAAAACAATAAAGTAAATGGCAATGGGATCATACTTATCAGTAATTACCTTAAACGTAAATGGGTTGAATGCCCCAACCAAAAGACAAAGACTGGCTGAATGGATACAAAAACAAGACCCCTACATATGTTGTCTACAAGAGACCCACCTCAAAACAAGGGACACATACAGACTGAAAGTGAAGGGCTGGAAAAAGATTTTCCATGCAAATAGGGACCAAAAGAAAGCAGGAGTAGCAATACTCATATCAGATAAAATAGACTTTAAAACAAAGGCTGTGAAGAGAGACAAAGAAGGTCACTACATAATGATCAAAGGATCAATCCAAGAAGAAGATATAACAATGATAAATATATATGCACCCAACACGGGAGCACCACAGTATGTAAGACAAATACTAACAAGTATGAAAGGAGAAATTAACAATAACACAATAATAGTGGGAGACTTTAATACCCCACTCACACCTATGGATAGATCAACTAAACAGAAAATTAACAAGGAAACACAAACTTTAAATGATACAGTAGACCAGTTAGACCTAATTGATATCTATAGGACATTTCATCCCAAAACAATGAATTTCACCTTTTTCTCAAGCGCACATGGAACCTTCTCCAGGATAGATCACATCCTGGGCCATAAAGCTAGCCTTGGTAAATTCAAAAAAATAGAAATCATTCCAAGCATCTTTTCTGACCACAATGCAGTAAGATTAGATCTCAAATTACAGGAGAAAAACTATTAAAAATTCCAACATATGGAGGCTGAACAACACGCTGCTGAATAACCAACAAATCATAGAAGAAATCAAAAAAGAAATCAAAATGCATAGAAACGAATGAAAATGAAAACACAACAACCCAAAACCTGTGGGACACGGTAAAAGCACTCCTAAGGGGAAAGTTCATAGCAATACAGGCACACCTCAAGAAACAAGAAAAAAGTCAAATAAATAACCTAACTCTACACCTAAAGCAACTAGAAAAGGAAGAAATGAAGAACCCCAGGGTTAGTAGAAGGAAAGAAATCTTAAAAATTAGAGCAGAAATAAATGCAAAAGAAACAAAAGAGACCATAGCAAAAATCAACAAAACCAAAAGCTGGTTCTTTGAAAGGATAAATAAAATTGACAAACCATTAGCCAGACTCATCAAGAAACAAAGGGAGAAAAATCAAATCAATAAAATTAGAAATGAAAATGGAGAGATCACAACAGACAACACAGAAATACAAAGGATCATAAGAGACTACTATCAACAATTATATGCCAATAAAATGGACAACGTGGAAGAAATGGACAAATTCTTAGAAAAGTACAACTTTCCAAAACTTGACCAGGAAGAAATAGAAAATCTTAACAGACCCATCACAAGCACGGAAATTGAAACTGTAATCAAAAATCTTCCAGCAAACAAAAGTCCAGGTCCAGATGGCTTCACAGCTGAATTCTACCAAAAATTTAGAGGAGAGCTAACACCTATCCTGCTCAAACTCTTCCAGAAAATTGCAGAGGAAGGTAAACTTCCAAACTCATTCTATGAGGCCACCATCACCCTAATACCAAAACCTGACAAAGATCCCACAAAAAAAGAAAACTACAGGCCAATATCACTGATGAACATAGATGCAAAAATCCTTAACAAAATTCTAGCAACCAGAATCCAACAACACATTAAAAAGATCATACACCATGACCAAGTGGGCTTTATCCCAGGGATGCAAGGATTCTTCAATATCCGCAAATCAATCAATGTAATACACCACATTAACAAATTGAAAAATAAAAACCATATGATTATCTCAATAGATGCAGAGAAAGCCTTTGACAAAATTCAACACCCATTTATGATAAAAACTCTCTAGAAAGCAGGAATAGAAGGAACATACCTCAACATAATAAAAGCTATATATGACAAACCCACAGCAAACATTATCCTCAATGGTGAAAAATTGAACGCATTTCCTCTAAAGTCAGGAACAAGACAAGGGTGCCCACTTTCACCATTACTATTCAACATAGTTTTGGAAGTTTTGGCCACAGCAATCAGGGCAGAAAAAGAAATAAAAGGAATCCAAATTGGAAAAGAAGAAGTAAAACTCTCACTATTTGCAGATGACATGATCCTCTACATAGAAAACCCTAAAGACTCCACCAGAAAATTACTAGAACTAATCAATGACTATAGTAAAGTTGCAGGATATAAGATCAACACACAGAAATCCCTTGCATTCCTATACACTAATAATGAGAAAACAGAAAGAGAAATTAAGGAAACAATTCCATTCACCATTGCAACGGAAAGAATAAAATACTTAGGAATATATCTACCTAAAGAAACTAAAGACCTATATATAGAAAACTATAAAACACTGGTGAAAGAAATCAAAGAGGACACTAATAGATGGAGAAATATACCATGTTCATGGATTGGAAGAATCAATATACTGAAAATGAGTATACTACCCAAAGCAATCTATAGATTCAATGCAATCCCTATCAAGCTACCAACAGTATTCTTCACAGAGCTAGAACAAATAATTTCACAATTGTATGGAAATACAAAAAACGTCGAATAGCCAAAGCGATCTTGAGAAAGAAGAATGGAACTGGAGGAATCAACCTACCTGACTTCAGGCTCTACTACAAAGCCACAGTTATCAAGACAGTATGGTACTGGCACAAAGACAGAAATATAGATCAATGGAACAAAATAGAAAGCCCAGAGATAAATCCACACACATATGGACACCTTATCTTTGACAAAGGATGCAAGAATATACAATGGATTAAAGACAATCTCTTTAACAACTGGTGCTGGGAAAACTGGTCAACCACTTGTAAAATAATGAAACTAGAACACTTTCTAACACCATACACAAAAATAAACTCAAAATGGATTAAAGATCTAAACATAAGACCAGAAACTATAAAACTCCTAGAGGAGAACATAGGCAAAACACTCTCCAACATACATCACAGCAGGATCCTCTATGACCCACCTCCCAGAATATCGGAAATAAAAGCAAAAATAAACAAATGGGACCTAATTAACCTTAAAAGCTTCTGCACATCAAAGGAAACTGTCAGCAAGGTGAAAAGACAGCCTTCAGAATGGGAGAAAATAATAGCAAATGAAGCAACTGACAAACAACTAATCTCAAAAATAAACAAGCAACTCCTCCAGCTCAACTCCAGAAAAATAAATGACCCAATCAAAAAATGGGCCAAAGAACTAAATAGACATTTCTCCAAAGAAGACATACAGATGGCTAACAAACACATGAAAAGATGCTCAACATCACTCATTATCAGAGAAATGCAAATCAAGACCACTATGAGGTACCATTTCACACCAGTCAGAATGGCTGCGATCCAAAAGTCTACAAATAATAAATGTTGGAGAGGGTGTGGAGGAAAGGGAACCCTCTTACACTGTTGGTGGGAATGCAAACTAGTACAGCCACTATGGAGAACAGTGTGGAGATTCCTTAAAAAACTGGAAATAGAACTGCCTTATGATCCCGCAGTCCCACTGCTGGGTATACACTGAGGAAACCAGAAGGGAAAGAGACACGTGTACCCCAATGTTCATCGCAGCACTGTTTATAATAGCCAGGACATGGAAGCAACCTAGATGTCCATCAGCAGATGAATGGATAAGAAAGCTGTGGTACATATACACAATGGAGTATTACTCAGCCATTAAAAAGAATACATTTGAATCAGTTCTAATGAGGTGGATGAAACTGGAGCCTATTATACAGAGTGAAGTAAGCCAGAAGGAAAAACATCAATACAGTATACTAACGCATATATATGGAATTTAGAAAGATGATAACAATAACCCTGTGTACGAGACAGCAAAAGTGACGCTGATATATGGAACAGTCTTATGGACTCTGGGAGAGGGAGAGGGTGGGAAGATTTGGGAGAATGGCATTGAAACATGTAAAATATCATGTATGAAACGAGATGCCAGTCCAGGTTCAATGCACGATACTGGATGCTTGGGGTTGGTGCACTGGGACGACCCAGAGGGATGGTATGGGGAGGCAGGAGGGAGGAGGGTTCAGGATAGGGAGCACATGTATACCTGTGATGGATTCATTTTGATATTTGGCAAAACTAATACAATTATGTAAAGTTTAAAAAAAAAAAAAAAGACAGGAACATAAAAGTAACTATAGTGCACCCTTGAACAGTGCTGTATATAATTTATAGTAGGCCCTATGTTTCCATGAAAACGATTTCAGACCTGTAGTAGCTTAGCATTTACTAATGAAAAGAATCCATGTACAAGTGAACCTGCACAGTTCAAACCTACGTTGTTCAAGGGTCAACTG
The DNA here is from genome assembly GCF_003369695.1 of Bos indicus x Bos taurus. NCBI lineage: Eukaryota > Metazoa > Chordata > Mammalia > Artiodactyla > Bovidae > Bos > Bos indicus x Bos taurus. Next base: position 66,152,597 of record NC_040085.1, on the reverse strand, counting down.
TAGTTGGTTTGATGATATGAAAGTAAATAATGAGTTTAATAAAAACTTTATTTTGGGGGAACAGTAGAAATGGAATCCAAACAGGAACACTTTGATAAGTGAATGAAGGTGAGAAAACTTGGCCATGAATGAATGGAGACATTGTGGCAGTTTGAGAAGAATCCATGGTAAAGGGAAAGCGTGGCATGGCACTATTATAGTAGTGTAAATCTTTAAACCACTTAAAATGCCTATTATTTGAGGGATACTCTAATACTCTGTTATTTATATCTATCAAAGTTATATGATCACTAAAACAGATAATTAGTGTTTCTTAATGATATGAGAAAATTTCCGTCAGTGACAAAAAAGATATATACATAATAAATATATGTGTGTGTGTATGTATGTACTGTTGCTGTTTAGTTACTGAGTCGTGTTCAACTTTTGCAACTCCATGGACTGTAGCCCGCCAGACTTCTCTGTCTATATGTATATATATGTATTTTTTTTCCAGCTAATACATCTCAATTACATAAATCATAAGCCTGAGATCCAAACTCAGATGTAACACCAAATCCCATTTTAATAACTATACTATATTGCTTTCCCCAAAATGACTAACACACAAATCTTGTGAATTCATTAACTGAAATTAGTCCAAAGAAGTATCCTTTAACATTGCTGTACTGAACTGTTCCACATAATAAAGGAATAAGAGTAATAAAAACCTAATTGGTACATTTCAAATAATTTCAGTCATTACTATAGAGAATGTATTATTGTACTCCCAAGCCAGGAGGCTACTACAGACTAAATAAAGGATACTATAGATGAAAACAATAAAGGACAGAATAAAGGTAGAATAAAGGCACAATAAAGGACAGAAATGGTATGGGCGTAACAGAAGCAGAAGATATTAAGAAAAGGTGGCAAGAATACACAGACCAACTATGCAAAAGATATCTTAATGACCCAGATAACCATGATGGTGTGATCACTCACCTAGAGCCAGACATTCTGGAATGCAAAGTGAAGTGGTCCTTAGGAAGCATCACTACAAACAAAGCTAGTAGAGGTGATGGAATTCCAGCTGAGCTATTTCAAATCCTATGATGCTACTGTGAAAGTGCTGCACTGAATATGCCAGCAAATTTGGAAAACTCAGCAACAGCCACAGGACTGGAAAAGGTCAGTTTTCATTCCAATCTCAAAGAAAGGCAATGCCAAAGAATGTTCAAACTCCTGCACAATTGCATTCATTTCACATACTAGTAAAGTAATGCTCAAAATTCTCCAAGCTAGGCTTCAACAGTATGTGAACCAAGAACTTCCTGATGTTCAAGCTGGATTTAGAAAAGGCAGAGGAACCAGAGATCAAATTGCCACATTCGTTGGATTATAGAAAAAGCAAGAGAATTTCAGGAAAACATCTGCATCTTTGATTACGCTAAAGCCTTTGACTGTGTGGATCTCAACAAACTGTGGAAGATTCTTAAAGAGATGGGAATACCAGACTGCCTTACTTGCATCCTGAGAAATCTGTATGCAGGTCAAGAAGTAACAGCTAGAACCAGACATGGAACAATGGACCGGTTCCAAATTGGGAAAGGAATACGTCAAGGCTGTATATTGTCACCCTGCTTATTTAACTTATATGCAGAGTACATCATACAAAATGCTGGGCTGGATGAAGCATAGCTGGAATCAAGATTGCCAGGAGAAATATCAATAACCTCAGAACTGCAGATGACACCACTCTTATGGCAGAAAGTGAAGAGGAACTAAAGAGCCTCTTGATGAAGGTGAAAGGACAGTGAAAAAGTTGGCTTAAAATTCAACATTCAGAAAACTAAGCTCATGGCATCTGGTCCCATCACTTCATGGCAAATAGATGGGGAAACAACTGAAACAGTGAGAGACTTTATTTTCTTGGGCTCAAAAATCACTGCAGATGGTGACTGCAGCCGTGAAATTAAAAAATGCTTGCTCCTTGGAAGAAAAGCTATGACCACCATATTAAAAATATGACAGTATATTAAAAAGCAGAGACATTACTTTGCCAACAAAGGTCCATATATCAAAGCTATGGTTTTTCCAGAGTTGGACCATAAAGAAGGCTGAGTGCCAAAGAATTGATGTTTTTGAACTGTGGTGTTGGAGAAGACTCTTGAGAGTCCCTTGGACTGCAAGGAGATCCAACCAGTCCATCCTAAAGGAAATCAGTACTGAATATTCATTGGAAGGACTGATGCTGAAGCTGAAGCTCCAATACTTTGGCCATCTGATGTGAAGAGCTGACTCATGAGAAAAGACCCTAATGCTGGGAAAGACTGAAGGCAGGAGGAGAAGGGGATGACAGAGAATTAGATGGTTGGATGCCATCACCAACTCAATGGACATGAGTTTGAGCAAGCTCTGGGAGTTTGTAAAGGACAGGGAAGCCTGGTATGCTGCAATCCATGGGGTCACAAAGAGTTGGACACGACTGAGAGACTGAACAACAACATAGAGGAAAATAAAGGTGTAGAGAAAATTCATCTCAAATGATGCAGATTCATTATTTATCCTCCTTGTAAGTTCCTGTAAAAAGTTCCTAAGCAGCAAAAGAATGAAAATAAAACCCTGATCACATTATGAAAATTTTTCTCCTATCTGTTTTTGGCTTGAGTTCAAACAACTTAAGACAGTAGTAACTGGTAGTCGTATTGGGCAAGTGATTCTTCAGAATCAGTATATTCAGTGGAAAAGAAATGCACAATGAGCCAGATCTACAGAATGGCCTCTAACAGTCATAATCAGATTACCTTAATGTTGCTAATTCTGCTAAGTATTCACATGATGAATGGGATGAACCCTTTTCCTTTTAAATATATCAAAAGGATATTTAGAAAAAAATTTTAAAAATTTTTGGAAGAGACTTTATTCAAAGTTTTTAAGGTTTCTGAATTGAAGTATATGAAAAGAAACTGAATAGATTATATGAAAACATTCAGAGCATGTTAAATGTTAAAATAAATAGCACAAAGTTTGAAAATACTATAAAATTTAATATATTTCAAATAAATATATATACATTTTGTAACCTTCAGTAGGATCCATTATTATTACATAAAAAACACTGATATGTATATCTTTTAAGCATGTAAAAATTACATAGTTGTTGACTACTCTAAGGCAAGTCACTTATCACACATTAAAGAAAGCATTAAAAAATTCATTTTATAATCTTATACAAATGTTTTATATTTACCAAAGCCTACCACAATCCATAGGGCACAAATATTGGCCAACTAATTCTAACTTTTATGTTATACATAAAGTTGTTGTTTTATACCACTACGTTATCTAAGAAAATCAACTTTATAGAGCTTAGCTTTTCTCAGGCATCTGACTTGTGGGAGGAGAGAGGGAAGTCCAGTGAAGTACAAGGAATCACAATGATAACTTTTCTAGAATGAAAAAATAAACACATCTCATTTGCTCACAATACATTTACAAGTCAATTGGCCTCTAAACCAAATGTATATGGAGAGGTTTTGAAGAATAAATTGGATATCCCAGGGGAGGATCAGCTGCTTGTATTGTAAGGTTCCTTAAAAGTAGTGGATGAGCTTGTATACTATAACGTTCCTCATCATCATTTGTGGCATAAAGCAATTCCCATGAAAGATTGGCCCACTGACCTCTAACAGCTTCAGCATTTAACTTCCCAACATGGATCAATAATTCTTGAAGGGTAAGTACTCTCCCAGTGTAAACTCCCTGTAAAGAAGAAAGGAGGTTGAAGGCAAAGAAAAAGAAGAGAAGATTATATTCAGGCCTTTATTTATAAACTTAGAGAAAAACTCCATTGTAGTTAAGCAAACTTAAATAGAAAGTGGTATATCAAAATGTACACGAGTTGCTTGTCTTCAAAATCAAGAATCACTTCTATTTGGTTGCTCTCCGACTAAGCGTGAAATAAAAAAATTTCCTGACAGACACTGTACTCACTTCTTACTTTCTTCTCTATTCCCTCACTCCATGTGGCCTCAGCAAAATGTAAGTCATAAATATTAGTCAGTGAACAATCATCCAATTATTGAGATATATTTCATATTCCAAATAATTTAATGGTGTTTTAGTATATTCAGATATGTGTAACCATCTTCACAATTTCTGGATATTTTCAGGACCTCAAAAAGAAACTGTACTCTTAAGCTATCACCCTCCTATCCCTAATTCCCCCAGTCATAAGCAACCACTAATGGTTGAGTAGTATTCGTGTGTGTGTACATCTTTATCCATTCAGCTGTCAGTGGATATTTAGGTTGCTTCCATGTCTTGGCTATTGGTAAAGAGTGCTGCTATAACACTAGGGTGCATGGATCTTCTTGATTAGAGTTTTTGTCTTCTTTCAGATATATGTCCAGGACTAGGATTACTGGATCATATGGTAACTATTTTTAGTTCTTTAAGGAACTTTTGTATTGCTCTCCATAGTGGCTGTACCTATTTACCTCCCCACCAACAATATAAGAGGGTTCCTTGAACTCTCCACACTCTCTCCAGCATTTATTATTTGTGGATTTTTTTGATATTCGCTATTTTGACTGGTCTGAGGTGATATCTCATTGCAGTTTTGATTTATGTTTCTCTAGTAACTGGCAATACCGAACATTTTTCATGTTCCCTGATACCATGAGTATGATGTTAGCTACGAGTGTCATATGTGGCCTTTATTATGTTGAGGTATGTTCCCTTTATACCCCTACCTTCTGGAAAGTATTTACCATAAATGGATGGTGAATTTTGTCAAAACCCTTTTCTGCATTTATTGAGATTATCAAATATTTTAATTTGTTAATGTAGTGTATCACATTTATTTTTTTGTGGATATTAAAGAATCCTTGCATTCCTCAGAAAAATCCCACTTGATCATGGTATATGATCTTCTAAATGTATTGTTGGGATAAGTGGACTAGTATTTCAATGAAAATTTTTACATCTATGTTCATCATTGATACTGGCCTGTTTTATTTTTTTGGAGGCTAATTACAATACTGTGGTGGTTTTTGCCATACATTGACATGAATCAGCCATGGGTGTACATGTGTTCCCCATCCTTACCCTCCCTCCCACTGCCTTCCCATCCCATCCCTCAGGGTTATCCCAGTGCACCAACCCTGAGCACCTGCCTCATGCATCAAACCTGGACTGGTGATCTATTTCACATATGATAATATTCATGTTTCAATGCTAGTCTCTCAAATCATCCCTCCCTCACCTTCTCCTACAAAGTCCAATAGTCTGTTCTTTACATCTGTGTATCACATATAGGGTCATCATTACCATCTTTCTAAATTCCATATATATGAGTTAATATACTGTTTTGGTGCTTTTCTTTCTGACTTACTTCACTCTGTATAATAGGTTCCAGTTACATCCACCTCATTAGAACTGATTCAAATGCATTCTTTTTAACAGTTGAGTAATATTCCATTGTGTATATGTACCACAGCTTTCTTTTTTTGGTACTACAACTTTCTTATCCATTCATATGCTGATGGACATCTAGGTTGCTTCCATGTCCTGGCTATTGTAAACAGTGCTGCAATGAACACTGGGGTACACGTGTCTCTCTCAATTCTGGTTTCCTTGGTGTGTATGCCCAGCAGTGGGATTGCTGGGTCGTATGGCAGTTCTATTTCCAGTTTTTTAAGGAATCTCCACATTGTTCTCCATAGTGGCTGTACTAGTTTGCATTCCCACCAACAGTGTAAGAGGGTTCTTTTTCTCCGCACCTTCTCCAGCATTTGTTATTTGTAGACTTTTTGATAGCTGCCATGCTGTCCAGCGTGAGATGGTACCTCATTGTGGTTTTGATTTGCATTTCTCTGATAATGAGTGATGTTGAGCATCCTCTTTTCATGTGTTTGTTAGCCATTTGTATCTCTTCTTTGGAGAAATGTCTGTTTAGTTCTTTGGCCCATTTTTGGATTGGGTCACTTATTTTTCTGGAATTGAGCTTCAGGAGTTGCTTATATATTTTTGAGATTAATTCTTTGTCAGTTGCTTCATTTGCTATTATTTTCTCCCATTCTGAAGGTTATCTTTTCACCTTGCTTCTAGTTTCTTTTGTTGTGCAAAAGCATTTAAGATTAATTAGGTCCCATTTGTTTATTTTTGCTTTTATTTCCATTACTCTGGGAGGTGGGTCATAGATAATCCTGCTATGATTTATGTCAGAGTGTTTTGCATATGTTTTCCTCTAGGAGTTTTATAGTTTCTGGTCTTACATTTAGATCTTTAATCCATTTTTAGTTTATTTTTGTGTATGCTGTTAGAAAGTGTTCTAGTTTCATTCTTCTACAAGTGGTTGACCAGTTTCCCCAGCACTGTTAAAGAGGTTAAAGAGATTGTCTTTTCTCCATTGTATATTCTTGCCTCCTTTGTCAAGGATAAGGTGTCCATAGGTGCGTGGATTTATCTCTGGGCTTTCTATTTTGTTCCACTGATCTATGTTTCTGTCTTTGTGCCAGTACCATACTGTCTTGATGACTGCTGCTTTGTAGTATAGCCTGAGGTCAGGCAGATTGATTCCTCCACTTCCATTCTTCCTCAAGATTGCTTTGGCTATTCGAGGTTTTTTGTAATTCCATAGAAATTGTGAAATTATTTGTTCTAATTCTCTGAAAAATCCCATTGGTAGCTTGATTAGGGATTGCACTGAATCTATAGATTGCTTTGGGTAGTATACTAATTTTCACTATATTGATTCTTTCGATTCATGAACATGGTATATTTCTCCATCTATTTGTGTCATCTTTGATTTCTTTCTTCAGTGTTTTATAGTTTTCTATAGATAGGTCTTTTGTTTCTTTAGGTAGATTTATTCCTAAGTATTTTATTCTTTTCATTGCAATGCTGAATGGAACTGTTTCCTTAATTTCTGTTTTCTCATTGTTAGTGTATAGGAATACAAGGGATTTCTGTGTGTTAATTTTATATCCTGCAACTTTACTGTATTCATTGATTAGCTCTAGTAATTTTCTGGTGGAGTCTTTAGGATTTTCTATGCAGAGGATCATGTCATCTGCAAACAGTGAGAGTTTTACTTCTTCTTTTCCAATCTGGATTCCTTTTATTTCTTTTTCTGCCCTGATTGCTGTGGCCAAAACTATGTTGAATAGTAGTGGTGAGAGTGGGCATCCTTGTCTTGTTCCTGACTTTAGGGGAAATGTTTGCTGTAGGTTTATCATATATATGGCTTTTATATGTTGAGGTATGTTCCTTCTATGCCTGCTTTCTGGAGGGTTTTTACCATAAATGGATGTTGAATTTTTTTTTTTTTTTTTTTTTGGATACTGAATTTTGTCAAAGGCTTTCTCTGCATCTATTGAGATAATCATATGGTTTTTATCTTTTGCTAATGTGTATCACATTGATTGATTTGTGAATATTGAAGAATCCTTGCATCCTTGGGATAAAGCCCACTTGGATCATGATGTATGATCTTTTTAATATGTTGTTGGATTCTGTTTGCTAGAATTTTATTAAGGATTTTTGCATCTATGTTCATCGGTGATATTGGCCTGTAGTTTTCTTTTTTTGTGGCATCTTTGTCTGGTTTTGGTATTAGGGTGATGGTGGCCTCATAGAATGAGTTTGGAAGTTTACCTTTCTGTGCAATTTTCTGGAAGAGTTTGAGTAGAATAGGTGTTAGCTCTTCTCTAAATTTTTGGTAGGATTCAGCTGTGAAGCCATCTGGTCCTAGGCTTTTGTTTGTTGGAAGATTTCTGATTACTGTTTCGATTTCTGTCCTTGTGGTGGGTCTGTTAAGATTTTCTAATTCTTCCTGGTTCAGTTTTGGAAAGTTATAGTTTTCTAAGAATTTGTCCATTTCTTCCAAGTTGTCCATTTTATTGGCATATAGTTGCTTATAGTAGTCTCTTATGATCGTTTGTATTTCTGTGTTGTTGTGATTTCTCCATTTTCATTTATAAGTTTGTTGATTTGATTCTTCTCCCTTTGTTTCTTGATGAGTCAGGCTAATGGTTTGTCTATTTAACTTCTAAAGAACCAGCTTTTAGTTTTGTTGATTTTTGCTATGGTCTCTTTTGTTTCTTTTGCGTTTATTTCTGCCCTAATTTTTGTGATTTCTTTCCTTCTACTAACACTGGGGTTCTTAATTTCTTCCTTTTCTAGTTGTTTTAGGTATAGAGTTAGGTTATTTGTTTTCTCTCCTGTTCCTTGAAGTATGCTTGTATTGCTATGAACCTTCCCCTTAGCACTGCTTTTACTGAATCCCATAGGTTTTGGGTTGTTGTGTTTTCATTTTCATTCATTTCTATGCATATTTTGATTTCTTTTTTGATTTCTTCTGTGATTTGTTGGTTATTCAGAAGTATGTTGTTTAGATCCATATGTTTGTATTTTTAATAGTTTTTCTTCCCCTGTAGTTGACATCTAATCTTACCACATTGTGATCAGAAAAGATGTTTGAGATGATTTCAATTTTTTTGAATTTACCAAGGCTAGATTTATGGCCCAGGATGTGATCCTGGAGAAGGTTCTGTGTGCACTTGAGAAAAAGGTGAAATTCATTGTTTTAGGGTGAAATGTCCTATAGATATCAATTAGGTCTAACTGGTCCATTGTATCATTTAAAGTTTGTGTTTCCTTGCTAATTTTCTGTTTAGTTGATCTATCCATAGGTGTGAGTGGGGTATTAAAGTCTCCCACTATTATTATGTTACTGTTAATTTTCCCTTTCATATTTGTTAGCATTTGCCTTACATATTGTGGTGCTCCTATGTTGGGTGCATATATATTTATAATTGTTATATCTTCTTGGATTGATCCTTTGATCATTATGTAGTGTCCTTCTTTGTCTCTTTTCATGGCCTTTATTTCAAAGTCTATTTTATCTGATATGAGTATTGCTAATCCTGCTTTCTTTTGGTCTCCATTTGCATGAAATATCTTTTTCTAGCCCTTCACTTTAAGTCTGTATGTGTCCCTAGGTTTAAGGTGGGTCTCTTGTAGACAGCATATATAGGGGTTGTTTTTTGTATCCATTCAGCCAGTCTTTGTCTTTTGGTTGGGGCATTCAACCCATTTACGTTTAAGGTAATTATTGATAAGTATGATCCTATTGTCATTTACTTTGTTGTTTTGGGTTTGAGTTTATAAACCTTTTCTATGTTTCCTGTCCAGAGAAGATCCTTTAGCATTTGCTGAAGAGCTGGTTTGGTGGTGCTGAATTCTCTGAGCTTTTGCTTATCTGTAAAGCTTTTGATCTCTCCTTCATATGTGAATGAGACCCTTGCTGGGTACAGTAATCTGGTTTGTAAGTTTTTCTCTTTCATCACTTTAAGTATGTCCTGCTATTCCCTTCTGCCTTGAAGAGTTTTTATTGAAAGATCAGCTGTTATCCTTATGGGAATCCCCTTGTGGGTTATTTGTTGCTTTTCCCTTACTGCTTTTAATATTTGTTGTGTTTGATCTTTGTTAACTTGATTAATATGTGTCTTGGGGTGTTTCACCTTGGGTTTATCCTCTTTGGGACTCTCTGGGTTTCTTGGACTTGGGTAGCTATTTCCTTCTCCATTTTAGGGAAGTTTTCAACTATTATCTCCTCAAGTATTTTCTCATGGCCTTTCTTTTTGTTGTCTTCTCCTGGGACTCCTATGATTTGAATGTTGGGGTATTTAACATTGTGCCAGAGGTCTCTGAGGTTGTCCTCATTTAATTCTTTTTTCCTCTCTGCTTCATTTATTTCCACCATTCTATCTTCCACCTCACTTATCCTATCTTCTGCCTCAGTTATTCTACTGTTGGTTCCCTCCAGAATGCTTTTGATCTCAGTTACTGCATTATTCATTACTATTTATTTCTTCTAGGTCCTTGTTAAACTTTTCTTGCATCTTCTCAATCCTTGTCTCCAGACTATTTACCTGTAACTCTATTTTGTTTTCAAAATTTTGCATCATTTTTACTATCAATATTCTGAATTCTTTTTCAGTTAGACTCCCTATCTCCTCCTCTTTTGTTTGGTTTGGTGGGATTTGATCATGTTCCTTTACCTGCTGAATATTTCTCTGCCTTTTCATCTTATTTAGGTTGCTGTGTTTGGGGTGGCCTTTCTGTATGCTGGAAGTTTGTGGTTCTTCTTTATTGTGGAGGTTCCTCCTTGTTAAGGTGTCCCAGTCATTAACCACTGGTAGAGGGAGAATCTTGTTAAAGACACTTGTAGTTTTGGATGAGGTCTGGGAGGTTCTGCAGAGCTTCCAAGCCCTCTCCCTATGGAGTCAAGGTGCCTTATCCTTCCAGTACATTGATGAGGTCACCAACCAGGAATCTAGAGTTTTTGTTCTGGCCTGTTTTGTTTTGTTTTTTTTTTAATGGTATCTTTGTCTGGTTTGGGTATCAGGTGGTGGCCTCACAGAATGAGCTTAGCAGTGTTCCTTCCTCTGCAATTTTCTGGAAGAGTTTCAGATGGATAGGTGTGACCTCTTCTCTAAATGACAGAATTTACCTGTGAAGCTATCTGGTCTTGAACTTCTGTTTCTTGTGCATTTTAAAATCACAGTTTCAATCTCAGTTCATAGTTTGTGTTTCTGGTTCAGTCTTGGGAGATTGTACCTTTCTAAGAATCTGCCCTTTCTTTTAGGATGTTGATTATTTATTCTTTTAATTTTTGGCTGTACTGTGTGGCATGTGGGATTTTAGTTCCCCAACCAGGGTTGAACCTGTGCTGCCTACATTGGGAATATGGAGTCTTAACCACTTGACCACCAGGGAAGTCCCAATATAATCGATATATTTATACCTAGAACGTTATCTCCATCACTGAGGTTAAATACTTTATAACTGATTTCTATTCTTTAAGATTTATATACAAAAATGTTTAAGAACACATTTTTAACCTTACCATATTAGGATCATATCCCAGAGAAAACAAGTATGGTTTTTCTTGTAAAACTGCTTCCTTCCACTTTTCATCAGATACCAAACCTATGTACCAGTCACTTTCATATTCTTCAAGGCAGTTAATCAACTCTTTAAAGTCTTCTATTGGACCCAAACTTGCTTTATCGATCATTAGTTTCAGAGTGTACCTTAAAAAATGGAGACACAAAGAATTTTAAGTTTGATCAATATTTTTAAGATATTAAATTACAATCATACATATTTCAGAGAAAAAGAGACATGATAAGAGTTAAAGCAAAAAAATCCAGAAAGCCATACAAAACATAGATGCTCCATATAAAAAAAAAGTAGTACATAATGTTTAAGTGTATTCCTGATATAATCATAGTACATACCAAGCATTTTTTTTTCATTTTTGGGAAAGTGATCATTTTTTAAAATTAAAAATGGAAGAGCATCTCCTTCTAAGTTATTTTTTTTTTAGTTATTTTTTAAAAAAATCAACATTTTCCCGCCAATATTAAAACTTGTATGTAATCAAAATAAACTACCTGAAAGCTTTCAGGGCTAGTTGGAACAGGTCTGGTTTTTCTGTGAGCCAATCCAAGGCAAGAGACCAAGGCAAAACACCACTGTAAACTCTCAATATATGACCAGGACTAGGAATCATATTGTCTACCCCAAACAAACTAAAGTAACAAGTCATTACTGCATGAACATAAAAGTCTTTTAGAACTCTGTCCTTTGCAATTTCTTCCACTACATTTGAGGCATTTTCTTTTGAAGGAAAACATTTCAACTGCCTTAAAATAAACTGGTACCAGTCTTCTGGAAATAATGAACTCATCTCCTTCATTTTAGAATTAGGCAAACAGTTAGACATCCACTCTTCAGGCAAGCTTAATAAGTGAGAATGAGAACAACTGAACTCCATGAGAGGGATAAATGCCATCGCTTCCTGTTTTCCTTTGTCAATGGCAGGGTATCCAAGTGCAACTGCTTGGTAAAGACTCTTTTCGGTGTTTGTAGAATGACTTTCAACATTCTGTGATTCTACTGATCCGGGAATAGGCAAATTTATACCTGGCAATACTTTCAACTGATCTTTTTCATCTTTTCCTTTTTTGATAGTTGGCTCTTCGCCAAAAACATCATCAGACCAATCATCCAAATTTTCTGAATTTAAACTATCTGTGTCTTCTGGAGATTCAGTTTGTGGTTCAGTATTCAAAGCAGGCAGGATTATTAGAGATGCTTTTCCTTTATTTTCAGTTTTGTGAACATTCTCCAGCATGCTAGGCCTTCTAGAACAGTACTGAACAAGTATCCATACAAGTACTTTAACAAGGTCACATTTAAATTCTTTTAAGTTATCATGAGAATCAATTATGCCAGACAGGACATTCCTGGCATCAGAATAGAGTTTCACAGGCAACACAGTACAGGGTGTCAAAACATTTCCAAAGTGTTCATTAATGGAACATAGTTTTACATATTCTTCTTGTTCAAAGGCACTTTCAAAAACTTCGTCAACTCTTCGAGCTTCAGCAGCGTGACAGGATGTCTCTTGCAATTCTAACCCCTAAAGAAGAAATTAAAAAGTACTTGAGGTTATGATCACTTCTTACAAAAAGAAAAGTAACCAGTTTTATAACTGTTCATGGATTGCATTCTCATAATAAAAATATATAAAATGAAAAAAAATTATTTAACCTGATAGCTACATATTAATTCAAACTTAATGACACACTTTATGTTGGTTAAGGAAATGAAAAATAATGCTGCATTTTTAAAGACATTATAGAAATTCCAGAGTTCATGAAAAAAAAAAAAATAAAGACATTATAGAAATTCCAATAGAAATTGGCAAAACAATTTTAATGAGTATGACCATAATTTTAAGACTGTAGGTCAAGACTGAATCACACTTATTAAAAACTTTTTTAAATTATAAAAATTTGGGAAGGAGCAAAATTGGAAATATACAGTATGCACATAATTTTGTATCCTTTCCATTCTACTTTATATAAGAGCATTATTCTACTGTATAGATGTCATAATTTATTTAACCAGTACCCTGTTCAAGTTTTTAAAAATTATAATAACATAAAAATAATAATATAGATGTATGTATTTGATTATTTTCTATCTCCTCCAACTACAATATAAACTCCATAAATCAGCTCTCTTTTGGTTACTCCTATATCCTCAGTGCCTAAAGCAGTGTCTGGCACACAGTAGGTATGCAACAAATATATACTGAAAGAATGAATACTTTGAATATATTCCTATATAAATTTTAAACACATTTTGATTACCTCCCTAAAATGAATCACCTGAAGAGGATACATCAGGTCATTCTTTACTATTATTATTATTGTAATTATTGCTTATTTATACATTTTCTCAAAACTACCAGTGTTTTTAATAAAAGGCAATGCTGGTAGGTTGTACTGTGATCCAGGGAAAGAACATGGAATGTGACATTAGAAACTACTTTTAAATAATGGCTCTGCTCAGATGCTAGTACACAATCCTGAGTAGGTCACTAACCTTCTGAGATTCCTTTTGCTTCTCTTTCAAAGAAAAATAGCCCTGGCATATAGGACTGTGAAGATTAAATTAAGTAATGAAAGTGCTTTGTCAAATTTTTAAAGTGTTACATGAAGCACAAAAGATTATAAAAGGACCTGCATAATTAGATATTTTAAAACCATACCATTTAAAAAACAGAACTAAACTAAGCAATGAAAATATCCTCCATATTTTGCATGATTTTTTGCCTTCTCCTACTTGTACATGTTAGACTAGAAAGCTAGTTCTCAAACTTTAGGTGAGTCAGAAGCACGGGAGGCTTGTTAAAACAGATTGCTGGGCACTGACCCAGAGTTTCTGATTCAGTAGGTCTGGGTTGAGGCCTCAAAATTGCATTTCTAATAAGTTCCAAGGAGATGATAAAATTACTAATCTGAAGAACTGGATTTTGAGAACCACTGGACTAAAGGAACAGCTTTCTAATCAAAGAAATTTTATCCAATCTGTGCTAAGACAAAAAAATTCATTCATTCACTATTCATTCAACAAATACTTAGTAAAGGCCTACTATGTGCCAGGCACTGTTCCAATGGCTTAGGATATAGTCTCCAAATAAAAACAAAGATCCTTGCTCTTGTGACTTTTATGTTAGAAAATTGGGGGGGTGGAGAAGGAAATGGCAACCCACTCTAGTATTCTTGCCTGGAAAAGTCCATGGACAGAGGAGCCTGGTGGACAGCAGTCTATGGGGTTACACGACTGAGCATGAGTGCATGAGGGTGGAGGGAGATGGGTTGGTAGCAATAAACTGATAGAACAAAAAAAAAAGAAAATTGGGGGGACACAGGTAATCAACAATAAAATTAATAAGTAAATTACACAATTTATTAGAAGGTATAAGAGCTATAAAAACAGAGAAAAAGTAAAGCAAGCCAGGAGGATTGGAAGTGCAGTCAGGATGGGAGTGGGTATACAATTTTAAACAGAATAGTCATAGTAGACCTTACTGAGGTGACATTTGAGCAAAGCCTTAAAGCCGATGAGAGAGTTAGCTGTGTGGCTACCTGAAAGAAGGGTGTTCCAGGCAGAAGGAACAGCCAGTATGCTGGAGTGGAGTGAGACAGTTAAAGCAGCAGATGAAACAAAACAGAAAACAGGGAGCTTGACCATTTAGGGCCTTGGCTTTTACTCTGAACAAAAGAAGAAATCCTCTGTAGAATTTTGAGTAGAGAGGTGGCATGATCTGACTTAGATATTAAAGATCATTCTGGGTGGTAATAGGCTAGTTGTGGGACCAGAAGTAGAAGCAGAGACCCAATTAGGAAGCAATTGCAGTTACCCATGAAAAGGATGAAAGGGGCTGAGGGCAGGGAGGTGAGAAGTAGTGGGATACAGGATGACAAAGGCGGAGCCAATAAGATTTCTTACTGGATTGGATGTGGGGTATAGAAGTAAACAAGGAATCAAATATCACTAAAGCCCAAATGTTTTTGAGCTGAGCTACCAGAAGGATGGAATTGTCAGCAAGAACTGGGCCAGTCTGATATTAAGAAGTCAAGGAAGAGGGAAGGTACCATCAGAAGAGACTGTCAAGGATTAATCCATGAAACAACTGAAGAGATCAACTGTGTCAAATGCTTCTGACAGGTCAAATAAGACCAGGTGTAAGAACTGATCACTGGATTAAGCAATCCTCAGTCATTGGAGACCTTGACATTAGTGGTTTTTCAGTAGCGTAATAGAAAGGGTCAAAAACTAGGGTAATTAAAGAGAAAATGGGAGAAATGAAAATTGTAGACATGATGATAAGCAATTCTAATAAAGCATTTTGCTCTGAAAGGAGAAAAACAGAGTGTTAGCAGGCAAGGGAAGTGGGGTCAAAAGAAGGTTTTTATTAAGTTGAGAATGCTTATATGATATAGGAGTGAAGAAAATATTACTCAGTCACCTTTTTGAGATGCTCAACCAGATAAGGATAAAAAGAATAAGACTGGATAAAAAAGGGGCAAGTATACTTTGTTATTATGCTCTATCATATAGTCAACACTAGTCTATCAATATGTGCATACTGAAATATACAATCCTAGGTGTTTCACAAATAATTAAAAGATACTCTTTCAAAGTGAGCTATTAAGTCTCTGATGTGTGCTTAACAAAAATTTTAACTTGTAAAAGAGATTTCAAATGCACAATGACCTTAATGTTAACACAGCAATAAGTATAACCACATTCTAGAATCATTATCCATATTAAACGATCCTGAAAACGGCCCAAGTAATGAGACCCAGGTAAGAGGAGACCTAAAACAAATTAGAAAAAAAAGTAAGTAATTGTTCAAGCTTGTTTTATTTTGCCATGTGAATTTTTAAAAAATTGATAAAACACTAGGAACTAATTCACAACTCTTTCTACCCTCTTTTTATGTCAAAAATACAAATGACTATCCATTGCATATCAGGAGAAATTAAGCTTTTTACAGAACAGTTGGAAGAGAAAACTATAGGTGATAATTAATAAGAATTTAAGAATATATTTTCCATAAAAACAACAAATGAGAACCTCTTACATAAAATTCTAAATACATGCTAAATATATTAGGAAAACAAACATATTTTGGACATTTTTATACATGCCTATAAAAGTGATTTGTGCTGTTAAAAACTTACATAAAATGCTACCTACCAGACTATAATACAAATACTCTTAAAACTTAGTTTTTCTCTTAACATTATGTCTCTGAGATATTTTATTGACTACAAAGCTCATTCACTGTAACAGCACTGAGAATTCATTGTATGAATGTAGCTAAATTTAAATATTCATTTCCCTGGTAATAAACACTTCATGTTTTCCAATTTTTCCCTATTATAAATAAAGCTGTATAAATTACTTTGTACAAATCTGTTTGTACTGCTATCAAATAAAAGGTCTGCTTACAAAGTTGGCCTTGGAAACTTGTATTTCACTACCCTAACTGATAAACAGTCTCTCTTTGGGCCTAAACTGTTTGTGCAAATAATACAGTTTATACTGAACACTTGCTTTCCTTTTGGGAGGCTGGAATTTTGGCCTGTGGTAGGCAGAGGGGCCTACATGACCACCCCTCAATATAAGGTTTAGGCACTGAGTCTCAAATAAGCTTCCCCAGTAGTCAACATATCACACATACTGTCACAACAAGTTGCTGGGAAATTAAACACGTTCTGTGTAACCCCACTGGGAGAGGATGCCTGGAAGCTTTCCAGTCTTTTCACCCTATGTGATTTTCCTTTGCTGTCTTTGTTTTGCATCCTTTTGCTATATTAAATCTTAGATATGAGCACAACCATATGCTGAGTCCTATGTGTCCTAGAAAATCATCAAACCTGGGACCCCCAAAACACATGTGCAAGAGTTTCTCTAGAACTGGAGTCACTGGACCATAAAATCTAAAACTGGACTCCTTAGGTCATGAGATATGTACATCATTACTACAGACTATTAAATGTACTCGTCAAGATAGCTGTATGAATTTACACATTCCCTTCCAGCAAGGTTTGAGAGTTCCTATTTCCACTCCATAGCTAACACTTGTTAATATCAGGCTTTTTTTTTTTTTACATTTTGCCAATCAGATGTGTGTGAAATGTTACCTCACTGTTGTTTGTTTGCTTTTTCTCCAGGAAATACTTAAAATACACTTACTGGATGAATATAATTGATTTGATAATAAGGTATAAGGTATTTATTATTTCAGATGTGAGTTTAACCTTACAGGTATTTTAAAAAGTGGCACTGCACTAAATAATAAAAATTAATTGGAACTGGATAAAGTATTTAAAGTGTAGAATATTTCCTATAAGAAAGGAAAATGACTATTCATGAAAAATTTGTATTACAAAAAGTTTTTACTAAATTATCTCACTTAATAGATAATGTTAAAAACTCAACCCAAGTAAACATAACAATTCCAATTTTAAATTGCTATTCTTTGCTAGCGGAGTCAGTGTGCTAGGAAGTCACTGGCCATATTTAAACCAAATACGCGGCTAAGGTATATGGCAGGAGACAACGAACTATTGTCATCAGTTTGTACCTTCTCTAAAGCCAATCTTGAGAAATATAAAATAGTTGAACTTACATAGTGTATGATGAAATTAGAAAGCTATCACAAAATTATGATTATAATATTAGTCCATTCTCATCAAAAATCTTGCTAATATTCATACAGCACTTCATTTTGGAAGGCTATGGATCACGGACCAAAGCTTTTATGCTACCTTGCCTCTAGCCTTGTCAGACTGCTGCAGTTGGTAGATAGTAACTAGTAATACACAGCACACTTCTTTAAGTTCTTCAATTTGATACGTAATACTGGTTATAGTAACTAGTAAGACACAAGCACACTTCTTTAAGTTCTTCAATTTGATATATAAAACTGGTTTTCACTCTATGGGCTTAAGCTGTTACTTCTACCTGACATGAACTCATCATAAATTCATGAAAATTTTGGAAAATAAGGTGTTTTCATGCATCATGGTGGGACTATAACCTGATTTGAGTCAAGAAAATGTTTCTTAAAAATTGCCAAAATTAAGGTGTTAATGAAATTTTCACTCAGTATTTTTATTTTATGACTTTATTTACCTCAAAACAAGAAGATATACTTCTTCATATTTAGTCTGTCTGCCTGCACATCAAAGTATTAGAATCTGTATAATAGTTGGATCAAAATACTGTTTTTCTGTGTGTTCATTTTCCTATACTTCAAATATATTACTGAAGATGTCTTAAGTACAACCCTTTCACTTACCTAAACTCCCAGCTGCCATTGCAGACTGCAGCGCAGTGGTTAAACCTGGGACCATCTGGCAATAGTACACTGTATCTGCACACACACAGGCTGTGGTGCCCACCACTCCTGGCCAACTCTGAATAGGTCGAGGAAACCCCACCAAGAACAAAGGAAGGGTAAAGAGGGGGAGTAAGGGAGAGGAGAGCAGTGTAGAAAAAACTATGAAGACCAACATGAATGGAGAGAAGACAATGTTGAGTACACCCAAAGTGGTGGCTGATTTTCTACGTTTTTTCTCTGTCCACGATGCCACAAACACAGTCACAGCAAACTGCAATTTAGCGATGAACTGAATCAGACGATCACGCATGATACCAACCTGGAGAGACATAAAAACGACTTTTTTATTCTTAAATACTTATCATGAATTTTCAAGATCATATAAGAAAAACAATAAATATAATTTTATCATTGCCCCAAGATTTCTGAGAGGATTGCCCTAATGTAAGATTCTCTGTTATAATTTTCTTGATTCCCACAATTAGCAAATGAGACTATATTTTTAAAAGTTTAGACTCTCTTAAAAAAAAGTAGTACTAAAGAGAAATGACAGAGTGCTACATCTATCTTATGGTTGATTAAGCTCTGCGTTACATGCTTGTTAAGTCATAAGAACTAGAAGTAGTGAATAGTTAAGCAACTATACTTAATTTATCCTTATTTTAGAGAATACTTTACAGATTAAGAAATCTTAATCTTAATTATACACCATGCCAAACAACAAATCTCAACTGACTGAAATCATACTAAATATATTTATACAATCATAAAAGTATGTTCTTCAATCAAAACTGAATTAAATCAACAACAGAATGAAATGTTGAAATTAAAAGACATATTCCTAAATAAACAACAGGTCAAAGAAGAAATCACAAGATAAATAACAAAACATTTTCAGATGAATGAAACACAAATCAAAACTTGTGACAAAGCAAAAATAATCCTCAGAGGGAAATTTATAGTTACAACTGTATATATTAAAAGAACAGAAGTATCTTAAACCAGTAACCTAATCTTCCATCTTAGGAAACTAGAGAACAAAGAGCAACTAAATCTCACGTAAGCAGAGGTAGAGAAATAATAAAGACTAGAGTAGAAATTAGTAAAATAGAGGATAGAAAAATTATAGATAAAATCAATGAAACCAAAAGCTGTTTTTTTTTTTTTTTTTTTTTGAGGAGATCAACAAAACTGACAAACTTTTAGCCAGACTGACCAAGAAAAATACATAGAAGATGTAAATTACTAAAATCAGGAATGAAACAGATAACATTACCAGCAAAAAACTGTTTTTTCTCTTACAGAAAAAAACATAAAGAGAATATTATGAAAAACCATATGCCAAAAAATTAGGTCACTTAGATAAAATTGACAACTTCTAAGAAAAAGACATAAATTACCAAAACTGATTCAAGAAAAAAGAGAAAATCTGACTACACATATAACAAGTAGAGAAACTGAATTAGTAATTTAAAAGCTTCCCAAAGAGAAAAGCTGATAGCTTCAATACTACAAAATACTACATAGTACAAAATAAGATACATACTGAATACTATAAACATTTAAGAATTATTAATATAGTCAAACAATCTTGAAAAAAACCCACAAAGTCATAAGATCCACACTTCCCAATTTTAAAACTACTACAAAGCTAGTATTGTAATCAAGACAGTGTTGTACTGGCATAAGGACAGATATATAGACGAATGGAAAAGAGAATGAGTGTCCAGAAATGAACCCTTATATTTGTTACTTGACTTTCAACAAGGTGCCAAGAGAAGTCACTGAGGGAAAAATAGCTTTTTGAATAAATGATACTGAAACCACTGTACATCCATATACAAAAGAATGGACTTGGAAATTTACCTCATAATATATACAAAAATTAATTCCAAGTAGATCACAGAATCAAGTGTAAGAACTAGAAGACATAGTAAATCTTTATGATCTTGAAAGCAGTGTTTATTAGATATGACACCAAAAAAATACAAGCAACAACAGAAATAAATAGAACTTCATAAAAATTAAAACTTTTTTGCTTCAAAGGACATTATCAAGTAAGCTAAAGAAAACCTACATAATGGGAGAAAATTTTTCCTGATCATATATCTGTCAAGGAACTTATGCAGAATATATGAAGAACTCTTATTAAACTTAACAGTAAAAAGGCAAATAACCCGGGTAAAAATGGACAAAGAATTTGAATAGACATTTCCTTCAAAAACATACATAAATGGCCAATAAAAATGCATAGAGATGAACCATTAGCATTCAGAGAAATGCACTATTAAAATCACAAAAATAGAGTTCACATTAATGAAAATCCTATAGTGAAAAAGTAATACAACTGTTGGTGTCTTTTGCCAAATGCAAAAGACAACATACTAGATAATTTTGATCATGTGAAATGTCCAGAACTAGAAAGTCCTTGGAAACAGTAGATTAATAGTTGCTGGGGCTGGAGTAGTAGAATGGATGGAGAGTGGAATGGAAATGACTATTAATGTGTATGAGGTTTCTTTCTGGGATGTTGAAAATTATCTAAGATTGTGGTGATGGCTGCAAAGTTCTGAATATGTACCACAGAACTTCAGACTTTAAGTGAATGATTTTATGGTATATGAAATACATCTCATTAAAGATGTTAAAAAAACATAATCACCAGTAAGAGTTTGATTCCTGTATCCAGGCTTCTGCTCCACCATAGGTCTGTATTGGAGATCAGCAAGTGCACTGCTGATACAATGACTGTCTCCAATAAAGCATTTTCTGTATTTTGCCATACCTGCAGTATACAAATTAACCATTTTACTAGGCAGAATTTGGTAATTTAAGTAAACTGCTAAACAAAATCATAATTTGGGAACAGGAACATACTATTAAGTGCATACTAGTATTACCATTCTAAAAGCTCTTGTGAATCCAATGGAAACAGATACAGAGTGAAGCCTTTGTAAGGAACTGTCCAGTGAAAGAAATGCTATCATAGCCAAAGGTGACACTAAGACAAAAAAGAGACAAATTTAATGAAGGCAAAGTAACCTTTTACCATATTTAATTTTGGCCTGTATTTTTATGAGCACATTCAAGCAATTAATTAAAAAAGAATAAGCAAACAAACCAAAGCATAAAGGAATATCTATATGCAATATAACATTATACAAATACAGGAATTCTGTAATATTTTTGTATACTTCCTAGATATAATGCAAGTTTATTATGTTTTATCTGCCTACCTAGATTTATTAAAATCCGTCTGACAACACCAATCTTCATAAGCTTTGTCTGCTTCTCTAGGAATAAAGTCACAGTTTGCACATCCTTTGGATAGAAAGGGTTCCGGAAAATTCCAAAGATATAGATACTTTGAATTTCTTTAAGTATCCACAGTATTATAAATAATATCATCAAAGTATAGCCAACAACAGCCTGAGGACTGTTTTTGGAAGTCTGTGAGAAACTAGCAAAGTGATGCAACAAACCAGTTTCTAAGAGGGCCAAGACTAATACAACGCTGTAGAAAAGGTATTCCCTCCAAGTAAACCGGATTTCTGAACCACTGGATAAAGCATTAGATTTGGTTCCAACTCTGTGTCTGGTCACACTGTGTTTGAAGACAAGAACCATCTCACTTAGGTTAAGACTCAGTAAGAACCCAAGTCCAGTCATGAAAAGAACCACACCAACAGTGCTGGGAATGAAATAAGATGCTACAGCTGTTCCAGCAGAAATGATGAACATTATTAACAACCTGCAGAGGGGGGAAAGAAAAAAAAGATCTGCTTGAAAAGAAAAAAAAATGTTCCTTGAGAATAAATTACACTATCGCTTTAATACTGAAAATAATTACCGTAGGTGAGTTGACATAGATGAGCCTCCAAGGCCGAACTCTAAAACCTGCTCCATTGCCCATAAGAAAAGTGCATCAGGTGGGGGTAGGGTCCCGAATGCCCAAAAAAAGGGTAAAAATATAAACAAGATGTGTAAAATCTGATTCATCTGTTCTAGAGCTGGTATATTTACCATAAACCTACAATAAAAAGAAAGTATTTAAATCATACAAAACAATAAATAGAAGATCTTTCCAGGAAAAACAAAACACATACATTTTCCTCTACACCCTACCTCCACCCTGAAACAAGAAATACATGTACAAAAAGGTCCTAGTACCAAACTGCAAAATATCAAAAACACAAACTGTGCTCACTGTCCTTCTATACCAGCAAGTAGTCAATTGTATACAAGTGTAGTACTTAGAAAATATATGTATTCAAATGTGAAAAGAAGGACTAAGTAATTAACTAAATAAAACTGAGTTTAGGGATTTGTAAAACTAAACTGAGCCCATGGCAAAAATACTTCTCCCTTAAATGTTTAAACATGGCTCCAATTACATTGGCTACAATTCCACTAATGAGTCTTTACAGTTTGAAATTTTTTAATTTAAAATTGCAGGCAACTCTAGAAAAGCCAAAGACTTCCTAGGGTTCATACATTAGCAGCTAGCAAAGAGAGAAAGCTCTTCTTTTCCTCCGACTCTTTCCTGTACTGTCTTGCTCCCAGGTCCTAGAATTTCAAGTCAGTACATTCAATATCAGAGGTCAGCAACCTGAGGTTATGAACACATCTCTGTGGTTTAGCCTGGGAACTTAACCAGAATATACTATTTCTATTTTGAATAAACAGTGGTACAGATTTGGGAACAGAAACTTGTACAGCACAATCTCATTAATGAGTGAAGTCTTCTATCTTAAGTTGAGAAACTGGTTTTTGGTACAGCACTTACCATAAAATTGCTTCAAATAATTTGATAAAAACTTTAAAGCACAGAAGAATAAACATTATCTATATGTTGTTAAGTTCTTGGCATAAAGTTAACCAAACACCTTGCCTGGAAACCAACAATGCTGTAGTACTTACAGAGATCCAAAGACAATTTTCAGAAGAGATAACTAAATCTCAAAACTTATAGCATAGTAATTGTACTTGAATATCTGAGCTGCTAGGAACCAAAGTCACGCAGAAAGGCAACTTCAGTAATTATCCACTTTAGTCTAAATTAACAGCCCAGAAACAAATGCATAGCAACTACGATTATAATAATGGTATAAATGTGCTTCCTCACACAAATACCAGGATGATGCAAGCTAATGTACTCTGCTTCATAATGTATGTCCTTCAAATTTTTATAAGCAGAGAATTAATGAACACAATTAATTAACAATGTGATGCTACATTAGAGGATAATACTTGCTGTAGTGTAGTTTTAAAATAAAATTCATTTCATTCTGAGATGAAAACACTCCAGTAACAAAAAAGAAAATCAAACCACAAACAATATGCCGTAGAAGGTCAAGGAAAACATGTAGATTTGTACAGCTATTTTTGTTTTTTTTTTTTAAAAATACAACAGTTCCCTTGCTAACATATTCAAAGAAAGGATAATTTGTATAAAAATAATGTATACTCAGGAAATATTTACCCAAGTTCTATTCCTGCCCCTCCAATCTGTTTTTGTCCTTAAAGTAAACAACAAGCAATAGTACAGAAGGTATAAATATATCACAAATAAATAAGAACACATAATTGAAGTAACCAAACATTGTGATTACTTTCCTATGTGTATGATTCAGGATAATCAAACATGATTAATGTGGTTCTTTCATACAGAAAAATGTTTAAATATTAAAGTTTCTGATAACATAACAGGAATTTTCTAGAGCAAAAAAAAAAAAAATCCAAGCCTGCAAGAAAAAAACCTGTTTTTCTAACAACCATAAAAATATTTCAAGTTCTGTACACTCACTCACAATCCACGTACCTAGAAAAAGATGTTCTTAATACATAGTGAATAAGATGATATAAATATGTATCATTCATTCAAACAGTTCCTGAGAGTCTATGAATTAAGAATTGTAGGTTTAACATTTGTCTTTAATAAAAATGTTAGAAAAAATCATTTAAAAATTATTAATATACAACTATACTAGGTAGAATAAAGGATGAAGAAAGAGAAATTTACTACACTGTATGGCTTATCTCTTAAACTTTAATATTCTCTGAAAGGAACTTAAGATACAACTTGACATATCTGACAACTCTCCAAATTTGAATACACATTTCATATAGTATTTATCTGCAGTTATCTCACCTACAGTGAGACAGTAACTCAATAATTTACATTCTGAAAATAATAATCTTATAAACTTAAATCTTTTAAAAAGGGTCAAATGTATAAATATACATTTAAACTTGATTTTGTTAACTTCTCAAAATCAAGCAATTAACATATTTTATAGTTAGAAATTCTAGTGGTACTCAGAAATCAATTATAACAGAATTTCCATAAATTCTCTCTTTACATATATGATTAGCTGAATAACTATAAAGCTGTTATAGTGTCCTCTGGTCCATCAATGTAACACAATTAGAAAAGATTAAGAGCTAAGGAACATTAGACGTCTAAGAATCAGTCCGTTTCAGTACACAAACTGGCTACACATTTTTAAATGCCTTGTTTTCTTTTAGGCTACCATAACAAAGTAGGATAGATTAGATGGCTCAAACAATAGAAACTTCTCACAGTTCCGGTACATAACAAAGTATCCTAAGACAAGCAGCTCAAACAATAGAAATTTATTTCTCACAGTCTGAGATCAGAATGCCATTATGATTGGGTTCTAACGAGAACTCTCTTTCTGGCTTCAGGAAGCCAATTTCTCACTGCATCCTCACGTGGTGGAAAGAGATGAAAAACTCTAGTGTCTCCACAAGGGCACCAATTCCATTAGGGACTAGGACTACCCCAACTAATTACCTCCCAAAGACCCTCACAAAATATCACTACACTGGGGGGTTAGGGCTTCAACATATGAGTTTTGAAGAGACATACAGTCAGTCTGTAACATTCCACCCCAGTCTCCCAAATTCATGTTCTTCTTATCTGAAAAATATATTCATTCCTTCTCGACAGCCACAAAATTCTTAACTCATTCCAGCATCAACTCTGAAGTCCAAAGTTATATCTAAATATCATCTAAATCATATACAGGTAAGACTTGAGGTATGACTTATCCTGAGACAAAATCCTCTCCAGTGTGAACCTATGAAACCAGACAAGTCATGTGCTTCCAAAACCCAGTGGTGGGACAGGCAAAAGATGGACATTCCCATTCCCAAAGGGAGAAACAGGAAAGAAAGAAGGGGTGTTTGGTCCTAAAGAAGTCCAACATCTGGCAAGGCAAATTTCATTAGATTTAAAGGTTGGAGAATAATCCTCCTTGGTTTCATACTCTGCTCTCCAGGTCCCCAGAGTGGCAGGTGACCCAAAGAGCTCTAGGTGTGGGTTCTATGCACCATAGCTCTACAGAGCAGTACCAGACCCAACGCTTCCAGCAGAGACCTTCTAGCCTGCTGAAACCTGATAATCTCAGAATCACTTTTGAGGTCACTTTTCTCTCTTCTTAAAGAAAAACACATGTTCACAGCCAAATAACTCTAATATCCCTGTCCTGTCAAATTTAAGAAGCTGAACAGCCTTCGTTCATTGTATGTTTGTTTCCGTGTGTCTACTCATATAATCCCAGAACTCGTTAAATTCATGAGTGACAGTCTGGCCACACCTTTGGTGTTCCCTTCAGAATATGCTTTCTCATTTTTCACAATATGGACAGGCTGACAGTTTCCTAAACCTTCAACCTCTTGTTCCATTTTGCTTAGCAATTCCTACTTCAATTCATCTCTCTTCTTTATATTTTATTATAAGCAGTCAGGAGAAATTAAGCTGTTCATTCAACACTTTGCTTAGGTATCTCCTCAGCTATATGTCCTAATTCATTACTCTCAAGTTCTACCTTTCACAAAACTTCAGAAAAAGTTCTTTACAAATTCTTTGCGACTTTCTAACAAGGACTGCCCTTTCCTCTAGTTTTCTATAACCTGTTCTCACTGCTGTCTTAAGAGCTCACCAGAATTGCCTTTAATGTCCATATTTCTAGCACTCACTTCAAAACTCTTCTAGCCTCTACCCATTATCCAGTTCCAAAGCTGCTTCTATACTTTTAGGTATTTGTTATTGGAGTACACCATCTTCTAAAAGAATCTTTGGTGGCTCAAATGGTAAAGAATCTGCCCACATTGCAGGAAACCCGGGTTCAATCCCTGGGTCAGAAAGGTCCCTGGAGAAGGAAATGACAATTCATTCCAGTATTCTTGCCTGGAGAATTCCATGGACAGAGGAGTCTGTCAGGCTACAGTCCATGAGATCACAGAGTCGGACATGACTGAGCATCTAACACTTTCACTTTCACCCCAGCTTCCTGGTATCAAAATCTTAGTTAGCTCCTAAAGAAATAGTCTGAATGGCTTAAACAACTGAAATTTATTTCTTACAGATCTTAAAGTCTGAGATCAGAGTGCCACCATGATTAAGGTATGGTGAAAACTCTTTCTGGCTTGCAGGCAGCTGCCTTCTCCCTTTACCTTCATATGTTAAAGGGAGAAATCAGACTCTCTGGTGTCTCTTCCTATAAGGGTATTAATCCCATCCCACTAGGGCCCCACCCTTATTGTCCTAATCAGCTTCCAAAAACTCCATCTCAAAATACCACCACAATGCAGGTTAGGGATTTAACGTATGAATGTGCTCAGTCACTCAGTTGTGTCCAACTCTTTGCGACCCCATGAACTGTAGCCCACAAGGCTCCTCTGTCCACGGCATTTTCCGGACAAGAATACTGGAGTCAGTTGCCATTTCCTTCTCCAACATATGAATGGAGGGGCACAAACATTCAGTGGTGCTGTAAGTGGTGCCTCTACATTTCTACTGGTGAAAGAGAAAACTACAAACTATAGAAAGAAATGTCAGATTTAGAAAAGGCAAGCCAAAGAGGTCAAATAATTGTGTTTACAATGGCTATTTTCTCTTTTTCTTCCATAGTAAATTGATTTTAAAAAATCAATTATTTTCTATAGTTACAACAAAATTAAGTAAGTTATTCTATCCATTTTAAATCCATTCAATCTATGTATAACATTTATCAGTATCAATTTTAAATTTCTGTTTCCCCTCACAGGAAAGTTCTCTTTTCACAGGTTTTAGCCAGGCTATGCTACAGATTCATGGCTCCTTATTTAAAGTAAATACAGGAATTAAACTTTACTTATAAAGGATTTTCTTTTTACTCTTCAATAAGATTTAACTACTGCTTTAGAATGAATGTTTAACAAAGATTAGTCCTATGAGATTAATTATCAAAACAACTTATCACTCAATGGTTTGGTGACTTAATTCATAGATTCTTCTTTTTTTTAAATACTAAGGACATTGCTTAAAAATAAAGAAAGTTATAAAGTATTTGATAGTTTATTACCTGTGTGCAAGATCTATAGAAACGAAGAAAAAAATATAAACAGGTCTCAGAAGAGGAGTGATTTCATAAGCATCCTGGGTTTGGAAAGTTGCAGACTCTGTAGGTGTGTTTACGATTAAAGAATATTCTCCTATACACAGCGTCATCCATCCAAAGACAAAGAGTAGAACAGTGCCTCCCGCACTGCCATACAGCAGGGTTATTCTATGCGGGAGCAAATACCATGTTCCAAGACCACACAGTAGTCCAGCAAGAACAGAATGAAAAACTGTGTTGGCCGTATGTTTTTTGCCAGGAATCAGAAATTTGATGGTCTCAGCACCAGCACAACCTGTAAACTCATGCTCATCTTCCTCTGCTAAAATGTCTGTGGTCAGCATTCTCTCCACTGTTACTGATTTGTTTCTGGCGTATAAACTTGTGAACTGGATGACAAACGCAGTGAAAAGCATCAGTCCACCTGAAAGCGCTGCTGTGTGATAGTCTTCCAGGATGCCTAATTGGTACAAAAGTGTTCCTATTCCGCCTAAAATCCATGGCACCAAAAAAAGGACAATCTGATGAACATATATGTAAGGAGGGGCACAATAGCCCAGTTTGAGTCGAGGGCCTCCAAGAACAGTCTGTGGAAAGCGCTTCAGGAAGAAGTCCTGTTTGTAATCGTTCAGCAGAGGCACATCTGGACTCATCCTTCTCACTCAGATTATTCTGAAAGTCACTTTCTTTTCTGTAATACAGCAGTCACTAAGAAAAAGAAAAAAATCACTATTTGAAAACATCATACTTAAAACATAAGGGAGAAAAAAATCCACATTTCCATTAGTTAGTTCCTTAGGGCAGGATTTGTATCTTCACTTCTCTATCTCCTTTCCATTGCCTGACACGTACTTGGCACAAAACAAACAGTTGCTAAGTGCTTTTTAAGTGAATATGAAAAAAAAATATTCACTATTAATTTACACAGAACTTAGATAAACTTAGAATTTCTTAAGTAACTCACATTTTCAGATTCTAAGGTCAAAGGCAAGTTCAAAAAGCCAGTACTCTCAACTCGAATCTGTTAGTGGTTTAACCGATTATTTCCCTGAGTGTTTCTGTTGTTTGTTCTTTTATACTTTTCTATTACAAGGGTGAGCAAAGTTTTTCTATAAAGGGTCAAATAGTAAATATTTTAGGCTTTGTGGACCATATGGTCTCTGTTTCAGTGACTCAACCCGGCTGTTGTTGCAGAAAAGCAACCATAGATAATATATACATAAGTGGATATTAGTAGTCACGTTTCAATATAACTTTACAGTCTTTACCCAAACAGGCTGTGGGCCAGATGAGCCTGTGGGCCACAGTTTGCCAACCTCTGCTCTATAAAATAAGGATATTCTCTGTAATTCCCTTGAAGTGAAATGGAAATAGAGGTGGAAAATAGAGATACTGTTAGTAGTCGCATCTCTTAACAATTATAGTAAATTTAGGTTTTCTGCTAATTTAAAAAGTCAAATTCTGCTAAAATAGTAGTTCAATAAAAAGCCATTTGCAACTCAACATGTAGTAGAAAGAACAACTGGAAACCAAAGACTCTAAGGGCCAGTTTACATGCATATTATTAACTAGGTTACCACATGCAAACCACTTCATGAAATTCATGGCACAACAATGTGACTGCAGAGTACCACTGAACTGTACACTTGGAAATGGTGAAGATGGTAAATTTTATGTTCTATGTATTTTACCACACACAAAAAACTTAAAGCCATCTTAAAGTAACTTTTCTTCACATCAGTTTAAGAGAGTCTTTCTGAAAGGTCCTCCTACCCAACCAGTTATCAGCCCTGGAGAGAGCTTTTGGGTCACCATTGAGAATAACTACCTTACAGCACATCTTGGGAAGCTGGGAAGTTCTTTATCCTGTAAATACCTATTGTCTTATATCTTCCAGCTACTGGTCTTAGTTCTGCACAGGTCATAGCTTTTAATCACATCACAGCCCTGCAAGTACTCACAAAATAACAGAACCAGAGGGCCAGATGGAACCTTATTCGTTGATAGTTTAACCTCAGAAAATGCAGACTGCCTCCTCGCCCTCTGAATGAGCTTATCTCCTGCATACTGATGTCAGTGTACTGTGTTCTGATATGCTTGTTCAGCAGAACCATGGGCAGGTGGACAAAGATTCTAATTTCAGTTACCTATGGATGATGCTCTCAGATAGGAAAAAGAGCTTGGATGACTGGCTTGGGCATTTAAAAGCTGACCCCTCCTTCTCCACTAAGGGAAGTCAGGAACAATGTGAGATGACTTGCCGGGAAAGGAAGCCACAAATTGAAAATACCTTATAAACTAGATTATCTAGCTGCATGTTACTGCCCATATTCAATTACCTTTTAGTACTTTTGAGTCTTCTGTAAATTTAAATGTTCTCGCCCATTTGGTTGAATATTCTGTGATTATATTCCAAAGAGTGGAATAGTCTAAAGAAGATCTATTGTTGACTTGGAAACTTGGAAAGATGCCCACAATATATTGCAAAGTAAAATAAACACATTGATGATCCCATATGTAACAGAAAAAAAAAAGTATGCACACTTTCAGGTATACATGGTTATTCCACGTGTGTAAGTATACAAACACTAGGGGAGGATACTAGGATGGCGCTTTATTTTAAAGGGATATAAAAAGAAAGGCTGAAAGATACAGGACTGTTTGCCCTACAGAATGTTTCTTAAACAGATGTCTATGGTTAGAGAAGTTTGAGAAACTATTATACCAGACTGTCATCTTGAAGAGTCATAATGGATATCAGCGGACCAAAGATTCTGAGACATCTTCGAGTTAAAAACAAAACAAAACACCATTTCAAATCTGCTTAAAATATATCATTTAAGTTTTCCAAACTTATTTGACCTTGGAACCTATTTTCCCCTTGATATCTAATAACGGATCACGTGTGCAGTGTTTTATGGAAATTGCTTTCAGAAATATTGGCCTGGGCTTCAGTTGGAACCTTAAATATTTAGCCAGGTGGAGTTAAAAAAGATATACCATTTAAAGAAGAATGTCACAAATGAAGGTACACAAGAAAAAATAAATAAATAGAAATTTCATAGGCAGCAAGTACATCAGGTTTTTTTTTTTCTCATACTGTAAGAATAAAAGAGTATTACATGACAAATGCTGTAAATTCATTTAGGCAAAAATTATGATAAATTAGTACTGTTTGGCTTTTACTTTATTACAGATCCTGGATTACTTTAAAAACATCTTTGTATGAAATGACAGTTACATTTATATAGACAGATTTTCTAAATCCTAATCTGGATTACTAGCATGAAAAATAGAATCAGATTAAAACTAACTCCCTAAATGAAAATTTGGCACACTTTGAGAGACTGTTAAAGACAGACTAATGTATTTATATGGCTGCTACTTACAATATGTTAAAATGAATAATGGCTCAAGGCTTCAGGGGAAAAAAATGTAAAAGCTGTGAAAAGAGAAGTTAAGGGATAAAGATGGTTGCCACAACAATGATTTAAGCCGTATGCTTTCTTCATAGGCTACTCTGAAAGCAGGCCAACAAAACAGCCATAAATAGGTTGCTTTATTTGGAATCTGAGTCACATTTTTTACCGGTTACCCAATAGGAAACAGAGATCAATTTGGCAATGGTACAGATGGGAGTACTTAGTTACCAAAATCTTAACTTTGGTAATCATGCAAGATATCAGCCTGAAAATCCCTTAAAACAAAGAAAGAGATAACAAAAAGTGGCAGTTTGGGGGGATTATTCTGAATTCATAGTTCTCTATATTTGACAAAAAGAATTCTTAGAAATAGAAGTTTTAGCAATTGCCTGATTTTGGTTAGCAAAGGTTACTTAAAAAAAAAAAAAATCTAGCATACTGCTTTTATTGTTGGTTTCATTCATTGAATCCACACATTTATTTTCCACTAGATTAGAATTTTTTCTTAATGAAAAAGATACTAACATAAGATCTACCCTCTTAGATTTTTAAGTGTACAATGCAGCATTGTTAACTACCACGGTAATGTTGTACAGTAAGTCTCTAGAACTTATTCATCTTGTGTAACTAAAACTTGCTAAATAGTAACTTTCCATTTATTCCTCCCCCAAGTGCCTGGCATATCATTCTATTCCCTGTTTCTAGGACTTTGATGATTTTAGATACCTTATGTAAGTGGAATCATGTAGTATTTGCCTTTCTGTGACTTGTTTATATAATTTATCATGTCTTTAAGGCTCATCCATGTTGTCACATCTGGCAGGAATTTCTTTTTTAGGGCTTATTAATATTCCATTTTATGTACATATCACATGCTCTTTATCCATTCATCAGATGATGGACACTTGGTTTCCTCTACTTTTTGGCTATTATGAATAATGCTTCAGTAAACAAGAAAGTGCAAATATATTGAAAGATCTTGCTTTCAATTCATTTGGATAAATACCCAGAAATGGAATTACTGGATCACATGGCAGTTCCATTTTTAATTTTTCAAGGACTCTTCATAAAATGTTTTCAGTACCACTGTACTACTTTTGTGCAATGTGCCATTTTGTATTCCCACTAACAGTGGGAAGGTTCCAATTTCTCCACATCCTCCCCAACACTTGCTATCTTTTTTTTTTAACAGCTATCCTAACAGGTATGAGGTGATATCCAAGGAGCACTTGTTCACTGTACCTCTACTAAAGTTCTGTTGTACTTTGAGGAACATCAAGTTACAGTAAATCTTTGCTCTCCTATTTTTAACTTCTAAAAGCACTTTTTCATCCCTAAATATTGCTTTTTATAGAATACTATTATTATTTTATAAATATGCTCTATCTCTCTGAGAATATTCATTACATATATGTATATATGTTGTGTGTGTAGGTAAATGTCACATATTTTTTGTAATTGCCTCATGTCCTTGGCCTCTTTTCTACTGAAGTATTCACCTTCTTATTTTAAAAAACTTTTTATATATGAAGGATATTAACTGTGACTTATGTTACAACCCTTTCCCCCCATTATGTTAACTTGCTCTTGAAGCACTGTTAGAAGATGCTGGCAAGGATTAACCATTACATTTTAATAGTTGTTAGACTAAATTCTTCCTTTCACAGAGAAACAGCTAAATGATAAATTAGTACTTTCCACAAATGTAAACATTGTGGACGTTCAAAGTCAGGAGAGGCGGTGGTGAGGAGATACCCCTCGTCCAAGGTAAGGAGCACCGGCTGTGCTTTGCTGGAGCAGCCGTGAAGAGGTACCCCACGTCCAAGGTAAGAGAAATCCAAGTAAGACAGTCAATTTAATCACACTAGGACCACAGCCTTATCTAACTCAATGAACTAAGCCATGCCCGTGGGGCCACCCAAGACGGGTGGGTCATGGTGGAGAGGTCTGACAGAATGTGGTCCACTGTAGAAGGGAATGGCGAACCACTTCAGTATTCTTGCCTTAAGAACCCCATGAACAGTATGAAAAGGCAAAATGATAGGATACTGAAAGAGAAACTCCCCAAGTCAGTAGGTGCCCAATATGCTACTGGAGATCAGTAGAAAAATAACTCCAGAAAGAATGAAGGGATGGAGCCAAAGCACAAACAATACCCAGTTGTGGATGTGACTGGTGATAGAAGCAAGGTCTGATGCTGTAAAGAGCAATATTGTATAGGAACCTGGAATGTCAGGTCCATGAATCAAGGCAAATTGGAAGTGGTCAAACAGGACATGGCAAGAGTGAATGTCGACATTCTAGGAATCAGTGAACTGAAATGGACTGGAATGGGAGAATTTAACTCAGATGACCATTATATCTACTACTGCGGGCAGGAATCCCTCAGAATAAATGGAGTAGCCATCATGGTCAACAAAAGAGTCCGAAATGCAGTACTTAGATGCAATCTCAAAAACGACAGAATGATCTCTGTTGGTTTCCAAGGCAAACCATTCAATATCAGAGTAATCCAAGTCTATGCCCCAACCAGTAACGCTGAAGAAGCTGAAGTTGAACGGTTCTATGAAGGCCTACAAGACCTTTTAGAAGTAACCCCCAAAAAAGATGTCCTGTTCAATATAGGGGACTGGAATGCAAAAGTAGGAAGTCAAGAAACACCTGGAGTAACAGGCAAATTTGGCCTTGGAATACGGAATGAAGAAGGGCAAAGGCTAATAGAGTTTTGCCAAGAGAATGCACTGGTAGTAGCAAACACCCTCTTACAACACCACAAGAGAAGACTCTACACATGGACATCACCAGATGGTCAATACCGAATTAGATTGATTATATTCTTTGCAGCCAAAGATGGAGAAGCTCTACACAGTCAACAAAAACAAGGCCAGGAGCTGACTGTGGCTCAGATCATGAACTGATTACTACCAAATTCAGACTTAAACTGAAGAAAGTAGGGAAAACCACTAGACCATTCAGGTATGACCTAAATCAAATCCCTTATCATTATACAGTGGAAGTGAGAAATAGATTTAAGGACCTAGATCTGATAGATAGAGTGCCTGATGAACTATGGACTGAGGTTCGTGACACTGTACAGGAGACAG
Organism: Bos indicus x Bos taurus; assembly: GCF_003369695.1. NCBI lineage: Eukaryota > Metazoa > Chordata > Mammalia > Artiodactyla > Bovidae > Bos > Bos indicus x Bos taurus. The sequence continues at coordinate 66,118,399 of NC_040085.1, read as the reverse complement.
GGATTAAGACCATCCCCATGGAAAAGAAATGCAAAAAAGCAAAATGGCTGTCTGGGGAGGTCTTACAAATAGCTGTGAAAAGAATAGAAGTGAAAAGCAAAGGAGAAAAGGAAAGATACAAACATCTGAATGCAGAGTTCCAAAGAATAGCAAGAAGAGATAAGAAAGCCTTCCTCAGCGATCAATGCAAAGAAATAGAGGAAAACAACAGAATGGGAAAGACTAGGGATCTCTTCAAGAAAATCAGAGATACCAAGGGAACATTTCATGCAAAGATGGGCTCGATAAAGGACAGAAATGGTATGAAGCAGAAGATATTAAGAAGGGGTGGCAAGAATACACAGAAGAACTATACAAAAAAGATCTTCACGACCCAGATAATCACGATGGTGTGATCACTGACCTAGAGCCAGACATCCTGGAATGTGAAGTCAAGTGGGCCTTAGAAAGCATCACTACCAACAAAGCTAGTGGAGGTGATGGAATTCCAGTTGAGCTATTTCAAATCCTGGAAGATGATGCTGTGAAAGTGCTGCACTCGATATGCCAACAAATTTGGAAAACTCAGCAATGGCCACAGGACTGGAAAAGGGCAGTTTTCATTCTAATCCCAAAGAAAGGCAATGCCAAAGAATGCTCAAACTACCGCACAATTGCAATCATCTCACACGCTAGTAAAGCAATGCTCAAAATTCTCCAACCAAGGCTTCAGCAATATGTGAACCGTGAACTTCCAGATGTTCAAGCTGGTTTTAGAAAAGGAAGAGGAAGCAGAGATCAAATTGCCAACATTCGCTGGATCATGGAAAAAGCAAGAGAGTTCCAGAGAAACATCTATTTCTGCTTTATTGACTATGCCAAAGCCTTTGACTGTGTGGATCACAATAAACTGTGGAAAATTCTGAAAGAGATGGGAATATCAGACCACCTGACCTGCCTCTTGAGAAATTTGTATGCAGGTCAGGAAGCAACAGTTAGAACTGGACATAGAACAACAGACTGGCTCCAAATAGGAAAAGGAGTATGTCAAGGCTATATATTGTCACCCTGCTTATTTACCTTCTATGCAGAGTACACCATGAGAAATCCTGGGCTGGAAGAAGCACAAGCTGGAATCAAGATTGCTGGGAGAAATATCAATAACCTCAGATATGCAGATGACACCACCCTTATGGCAGAAAGTGAAGAGGAACTAAAAAGCCTCTTGATGAAAGTGAAAGAGGAGAGTGACAAAGTTGGCTTAAAGCTCAACATTCAGAAAACAAAGATCACGGCATCTGGTCCCATCACTTCATGGCAAATAGATGGGGAAACAGTGTCAGACTTTATTTTTCTGGGCTCCAAAACCACTGCAGATGGTGACTGCAGCCATGAAATTAAAAGATGCTTACTCCTTGAAAGGAAAGTTATGACCAACCTAGATAGCATATTCAAAATCAGAGACATTACTTTGCCAACAAAGGTCCGTCTAGTCAAGGCTATCGTTTTTTCCAGTGGTCATGTATGGATGTGAGAGTTGGACTGTGAAGAAGGCTGAGCGCCGAAGAATTGATGCTTTTGAACTGTGGTGTTGGAGAAGACCCTTGAGAGTTCCTTGGACTGCAAGGAGATCCAACCAGTCCATTCTGAAGGAGATCAGCCCTAGGACTTCTTTGGAAGGAATGATGCTAAAGCTGAAACTCCAGTACTTTGGCCACCTCATGCGAAGAGTTGACTCACTGGAAAAGACTCTGATGCTGGGAGGGATTGGGGGCAGGAGGAGAAGGGGACAACAGAGGATGAGATGGCTGGATGGCATCACCTACTCAATGGACGTGAGTTTGAGTGAACTCTGGGAGTTGGTGATGGACAGGGAGGCCTGGTGTGCTGCGATTCATGGGGTCACAAAGAGGCGGACATGACTCGTGACTGAACTGAACTGAACTGAAACACTGGAATAACGTTTGATGATCTACAACGTGTTAGGTGATGGTACAAACACTGCTGTCTGACTCAAAGGAGTTTACACCAAGTAGAAGAGAGATAATTTTCCTCCCAAATAATTGTTACTGTTAAAAGCAACTCTGGAATTATTTTAATTTTCATTATCAAGATCACAGAGTAAGCAAAGAACAGAAAGTTTACAAGTAAAAATATTAAAAAAAAATTAAATTTGTCAAGAAGAAGAAATTCCTGTTATATTTAAAAATGCCAACACAATCTTTGTCAGTAATGAATAGAATGTGCCCATCCATGTTCCAAAAAAGTATTTTTTTTTTTTGAAATTTGAAAGGAGGGGCTTCCCTGGTGATTAAGTGGTGAAGAATCCACCTGCCAGTGTAGACATAGGTTTAATCCCTGGTCTGGAAAGATCCCATATGCTGGGAAGCAACTAAACCTGTACGCCTCAACCATTCAATCTGTGCTCCAGAGCCCAGAAGCTGCAACTAGTAAGCCCACATGTGGCAACTACAAAAACCTGGGCACCCTAGAGCTCGTGCTCCACAACAAGAGGAGTCATGGCAATGAACAGCCTGTGCACCACAACTTGAGAGCTGCCCCAGCTCTCTGCAACTAGAGAAAAGCCTGCGCAGCAAGAAAGACCAGCACAGCCAAAATAAAAAAATTAAATTATTTTTAAAATATGAAAGGAAATATACAAAAGTTCTACTTTTCTAAGCATAATCACCTTTACTAATTCGGAAGACAAAAAAATTCATGTTAGGAAACAGAACTGTACACAGAAAATTATAAGACACTAATGAAAGAAATCAAAGACAACATAAACAGATGGAGAGGTATTTCACATTCCTGGGTATGAAGAATCAATTTTGTGAAAACGACTATACTACCAAACACAATCTACCGATTCAATGTGATCCCTATCAAATTACCCATGGCATTTTTCACAGAACTAGAACAAAAAATTTCACAATTCATATGGAAACACAAAAGACCCTGAATAGCCAAAGAAGTCTTAAGAAAGAAGAATGCAGCTGGAGGAATCCACCTTCCTGACTTCAGATTATACTACAAAGCTACAGTCATCACGACAGTACAGTACTGGCACAAAAACAGAAATATAGACCAATGGAACAAGACAGAAAGCCCAGAAATAAACCCATGCACTTATGGGTACCTTATTTTTGACAAAGGAGGCAAGAAGATACAATGGGGCGAAGACAGCCTATTAAATAAATGGTACTGGGAAAACTGGACATTTACATGTAAAAGAATGAAATTAGAACACTTCCTAACACCATACACAAAGATAAACTCAAAATGGATTAATGACCTAAATATAAGGCCAGAAGCTATAAAACTTTTAGAGGAAAACATAGGCAGAACACTTGATGACAGAAATCAAAGTAAGATCCTCTATGACCCACCTTCTAGAGTAATGGAAATAAAAACAAAAGTAAACAAGTGGGACCTGATTAAACGTAAAAAGCTTTTGCACAGCAAAGGAAACTATAAGCAAGGTGAAAAGACAACCCTTGGAATGGGAGAAAATAACAGCAAATGAAACAACTGACAAAGGATTAATTTCCAAAATATACAAGCAGCTCATACAACTCAATACCAGAAAAACAAACAACCCAATCAAAAAGTGTGAAAAAGACCTAAACAGACATTTCTCCAAAGGAGACATACAGATGGCTAACAAACACAGGAAAGGATGCTCAGCATTGCTCATTGTTAGAGAAATGCAAATCAAAACCACAATGAGATATATCACTTCAAACTGGTCAGAATGGCCATCACCAAAAAGTCTACAAACAATAAATGCTGGAGAGGGTGTGGAGGAAAGGGAATGCTCTTGCACTGTTGGTTGGAATGTAAACTGATACAGCCACTATGGAAGACAGTATGGAGATTCCTTAAAAACTAGGAATAAAATCACCATATGACCCAGCAATCCCACTCCTAGGCATATACCGTGAGGAAACCAGAATTAAAAAAGACACATGAATCACATTGTTCACTGAAGCACTATTTACAACAGCTAGAACATGGAAGCAACCTAGATGCCCACTGACAGATGAATGGATAATGAAGTTGTGGTACATATACACAATGGAATATTACTCAGCCATAAAAAGGAATGCATTTGAGTCAGTTCTGATGAGGTGGATGAACCTAGAACCTATTATACAGAATGAAGTGAGTCAGAAAGAGAAAGATAAATATTGTTTCTAATGCACATATAGAATCTAGAAAAATGGTTCTGAAGAATTTATTTACAGGGCAACAGTGGAGAAACAGACATAGAGAATAGACTTATGGACATGGGGAGAGGGGAGGAGAGGGTGAGATGTATGGAAAGAGTAACATGGAAACTTACATTACCATATGTAAAATAGATAGGCAAAGGGAATTTGCTGTATGGCTCAGGAAACTCAAACAGAGGCTCAGGGGCTCTGTATCAACCTAGAAGGGTGGGATGGGGAGGTAGATGGGAGGGAGGTTGAAAGGGAGGGGATATACGTATACCTATGGCTGATTCATGTTGAGGTTTGACAGAAAGCAACAAAATTCTGTAAAGCAATTATTCTTCAATAAAAAAGATAAACTTCATGTTAGGAAAACAAAATGGCCTACATCTAAGAGTTTTTCAATCACACCAAGCTACTGACATATGAAATGGAAGTTTTGGGGGTTTTTTGTGCGTGAATTGAGAAACAGAAGGATAAATTTGGAAAAGGGGTTTTCAGAGAAGGGTGGGCCTGAGAGAAATCTACAAATGTCAAAATAGGAAGCTTTTGTTACCTAAGCCAGCATGGCAATGGCAGGTAGGACTACTTGATAAGACAAACACATACAAGAGGGGAAAGTGTCTAAAAGAAAAAGTTCTCACCATCAAGAAAGTGAAAACAAGGCAGGGGTGGGGGTAGGACAAATTGGGAGACTGGGATTCACATATATACACTACTATATATAAAACAGATAACAAATGAGAACCTACTGTATGGCCCAGGGAACTCTGCTCTGTGCTCTGTGGTGACCTACATGGGAAGGAAATCCGAAAAAGAGGAGGCATATGTCTATATGGACGATGCGCTTTGCTGTACAGCAGAAACTGACACAGCAGTATAAAACAACTATAACCCAATTAAAGAAAAGTAGAATAAAATAAAAAGTAAAAGGTAATGGAAAAAAGGCAAAACCATTCATCAAATGGGAGAAAATTTCTGCAAATTATATATTCGTTATGGGACTTGTAGAAAATATAGAAAAATGTCTTACAACTTAATGAAAATACAAATAATTTAAAACTGGCCAAAATATCTGAATAGACATTTCTCCATAGATAATATACAAATGGCTAACATAAGCATACGAAATGATGTTCAACAACATTACTCATTGGGGAAGTGCAAACCAAAACCACAATGAGATATCTTCAAATCCACTTGACTGGCTATCTAAAAGACAAACAATAAGAAGTACTGCCAAAGTTACAGAGAAATCAGAACACTCAAATGATAATGTAAAATGGTACAGCTGCTTTGGAAATAGTCTGGCAGTTCCTTAAAAGGCTAAACATAGTTATCATATTCCACTCCAGTCTTCTTGCCTGGAGAATTCCATGGACAGAGAAGCCTGGCAGGCCACAGTCCATGGGGTCTCAACGAGTTGGACACAACTGAGTGACTAACACACACACACACACACACACACACCCCCCATATGACCTAGCAGTTTCATTCCTAGGTACTTACCCATGAGAAAAGAAAACATTAGTCTACACAAGTATTTGTACATGAACATTCATAGAAGAAATATTATTAATAGCCTCAAATGGAAACAACATAAATGGCCATCAACAGATGAAATAAAACGTGATGTATCCATAGGTGCATGCCCAGTCGCTTCAGTCGTGTCCTACTCCCTGTGACCCCATGAACTGCAGCCTGCCAAACTCCTCTGTCCATGAGATTCTCCAGGCAAGAACAGTGGAGTGGGCTGCCATTTCCTTCTCCAGATATAGCCATACATTGGAATATTAATAAGACTACAAACAACAGTGAAATACTGATGCACGCTATTAATACAACATGAATGAACCCTAAAAACAATGCTAAGTGGAAGAAGCCAATCACAAAAGGCCACATACTGTACAATTCCATTTATGTGAAACATCCAGAGCAAATCTATAAGGACAGAAAACAGATTAGGGTTTGCCTAGGGCTGGTGGGGACAGGGAGAATGGCTGCTAAAGGATACAGAGCTTTTTGGGGGCGTGATGAAAATGTTTTAAATTTGAATTGTATGGAATATGAATTTTAATCTCAATAAAGTTCTTACAAAAGAAAAAGAAACAGAAAAGGTCCCCCACCTGGTACTTTCTGTGGCAGCTAATAACTAGCAGGCAGTTCTTTAAGTCGGATATTAAATAAAGTGATGGTCAGGTGTCCAAACAATTAAACGACTAAAATGGCAACATCTGAACTGGCTTTGATTGCTATGATAAAGATGTGAAGATTTGGCATGGGTGATGGTAGACATCCAATAATATAAAGGATGGGCTCTGCCCTAATTGCAGGAATGAGAAAAAAATCCACCTAAGATTATACAAGTGAATAAGAGAAAAAAACAATTCAGAGGCCTGATTAAGTAACTTCTGGCAGAGTAGACTTCATTGAAGTAAATGTTGGTCCTTGATAAACACAGGATTGTGGAGAGACAGTGCAGATCGGTGGGGAAAGAGTTGTTCCTATTGAGGAGTCCGTGATTTGACTGATTTAGAGCAAAAGTGGAGAAAAGGAGAAAATTAATACAGTAGTAAGGGCCATAGTTCGTAATCTTTAGTTGGCTAACAAGCCCATTCCTAAACCAAGACTGAAAGGGCCATTTTCCATTTCCCAAGTATCTCTCAAAAATAAAATACTAAAATTCAACAGTCTAAAGAAGCCTTACGAAAGAAGTTAAAAGCACACCAGATTGATGAACTCTAGAGACAGAGCTCATCTCATGTCTTAAAAAATGCAATCATCACTCTGCATAGGCTTGGAAATTAAAGCGGCCAAGGTGGGTATCAGGGATCTAACGTACCTGGAGTCACCTGAGGGAAGAGGCGAAGCGAAGGCATCCCGGTGAGGGCACTTCTGCAGGTATACCCGGGGTGCGCGCTCCCGCCGGAAGGCTGCCTGCGGTCCGAACGCCAAGGCAGAGGACCTGTGGCGGCCACGGCAACCAGCTCACCGCGGTGGCGTCGCGACCGGCACCTCGTTTCCATGGCTAACGTCAACTCCAGCAGGCGCCCCAGGGCGCGGAACGGACCTCGGGGGCGGGCCGCGCGCTCGGCTCGTCCCGCCCCTCGGCCTGAGGTTACCTCTGGGCCTCAGCCTGACCAGGCAAGGCCGAGAGTGGGGAAAGGCGCGCTCGGATCGCTCCAGCTCTGGGCCAACGATCGCGTGACCCGGGACTATGGGACTTGCGTGGGCTCGGGCCTCGCCTAGAGCCCAGAAACGGCGGTGGGGGATCGCCGCTCTAGCTCTGAACTTTCACCCGCGTCGCGCCTCTACGCAAGAGCGTCGTTGCCCTGGTGACGCGACGTTCCTCCGGAGAGTAGAGCGCTCAGGCTGATAGAGAGATTTTAAGAGCCGGCGCCATTTTGAGAGCGTGTAGCAGTAAGTGGCTTGACTGACGAGTCTGGGTGTAGTGAGACTTCAACCGCTCAGGGTCCCGCGACCTACGTTAACCACAGCCGCACTTTGGCCGTCGCCACCCAATACACTGACGGTAATAAATGGGTGTAAGTGATACTTCATACATATACGTGTTCGCTGTCGCCCCTTTATTGTATTTTTCCCCCAAGAGTGGATTTGTGACTGCATTTTAAATACTATGAACCAAAGTACCCATAAGTGAAACATGCCACCAAGGTATCTGTTTATTAATAAAGTCAGCCAAAGTTACCGTTTTCCAATTTTTTAAAAAAGCTATTTTTTAAATAATGGCGGACTATTATTGCTGCTCGGAGAAGGCAATGGCACCCCACTCCAGTACTCTTCCCTGGAAAATCCCATGGACGGAGCGGCCTGGTGGGCTGCAGTCCATGGGGTCGCTAGAAGTCGGACACGACTGAGCGACTTCACTTTCACTTTTCACTTTCATGCATTGGAGAAGGAAATGGCAACCCACTCCAGTGTTCTTGGCTGGAGAATACAAGGCACGGCGGAGCCTGGGGAGCTGCCGTCTATGGGGTCGCACAGAGTCGGACACGACTGAAGTGATGCTGGGAAAGATTGAAGGCAAGAGGAGGAGAGGACAGAAGACGAGATGTTTGGATGGCATCACCAACTCCATGGCCATGAGTTTGAACAAGCTTGGGAGTTGGTGATGGATGGGGAAGCCTGGCGTGCTGCAGTCCATGGAGTGGCAAAGTCGGACAGGACTGAGTGACTGAACTGAAAAGAAAGCCAAGGCTAATAAAAAAAAGATACAAATCTATCCAGAGGAATAGTGTAGTTTATTGAAATCATGTGGAAGAAAACCCTTTGCACCATCCATGGCGATAATGAGGTAGAAATTACTAGGCAGTCAGTGTAGACCTCTGAGACCTCTGGACTTTTTTTCAATAAACGTCCTGCTCCATTGTCCTGAATTTCTGGAATGTGTCTTTGGTCTGATCAATTATCAGCACCCAGATCCAGGGAAAGTGAAAGTCACTCAGTGGTGTTGGACTCTCTGTGACACCATGGACTGTACCATCCATGGAATTCTCCAGGCCAGAATACTGGAGTGGGTAGCCAGTTACCTTCTCCAGGGAACCTTTCCAACCCAGGGATCGGAACCCAGGTCTCCCACATTGCAGGCGGATTCTTCACTAGCTGAGTCGCAAGGGAGGGCAGTAATTAGCTTCTGTTCCATATGCGTGAGGGAAAAGCAACTGGTGATTGTTAATCTTAAACCCATACATCTGGTCCATTGTAAAATGGCCAGGAGGAATGAAAAAGAGTGGTGACTTAATCCAAGGATCAGTTAAGTTGCTCAGGCCTGTATGACTCTTTGCTACTCCATGGATTGCAGCACACCAGGCTCCCCCCGTCTCTCACGACCTTCCAGAGGTTGCCCAAACTCATGTCCCTTGACTCAGTGATGTCATCCAACCATCTCATCCTCTGTTGTATCTTTCCCATCCTGCTTTAAATCTTTCCCAGCATCGGGGTCTTTTCCAATGAGTCAGTTCTTCTCATCCAAAGTATTGGAGTTTCAGCTTCAGCATCAGTCCTTCCAATGATTATTTAGGACTGATTTCCTTTAGGACTAACTGGTTGGATCTTGCAGTCCAAGCGACTCTCAGGAGTCTTCTCCAACACCACAGCTCAAAAACATCAATTCTTTGGTACGCAGCTTTCTTTATCATCCAACTCTTAACATCCATACATGACTACTGGAAAAACCATAGCTTTGACTATAGGACCTTTGTAGATAAAGTAATGTCTCTGCTTTTTAATATGCTGCCTAGATTGGTCATAGCTTTTCTTCCAAGGAGCAAGCATCTTTTAATTTCATGGCTGCAGTCACCATCTGCAGTGATTCTGGAGCCCAAAAAAATAAAGTCTGTCACTGTTTCCATTGTTTCCCCAGTGGAGGATAAAGAGAAGTCACAAAGTTGTTAAGTATCTTGACCTTTAACTTGATTGGTTAGAAATAACATGATTTAAGGAAGGATATAAAAACTACTGTAAGTCTGGCCTTGTGGGGGACTCTTTACCCCATCTCAATGTCTATGCTGAGAGCTTTGTACTTTCTTCCTCTTTAAAAAATCCTATTCACTTGCTACTGTGAGTGTTTGTGGATTTCCTTCTTCGGATCTGAGGGCAAGAACTCAGTTCCCATTTCATTAACATACATACATACTTGCTTTCAAGGATATAATTTGGAAATAGAACTTTTCCTAGTTTGTTGTGAAGAGGAAGTATGTATTTGGTTCATCCCTAATCTTTTACAGTCTTTTGGGGAAGATATAACTTCAGTCATCATGGGTCATGGTACCACATTAAGCATCTTTGAAGCACATCAGCTACTCCTAGGAAGTCAGTATAGAGTGGTAAAGAGTAGATGCTCTGCGATCCAGAAACCTGAGTTAAAACTACTTGGACCTTGGGCAGGCCACCTCAAAATATGCCCCAGTGTCATATTGATTATTTTGAATTAAAGTTATTAAAGGAGTGGTGGGTGCCAGAGGGACCTTTGAACCTCCTCTCAGTGTCCCTGAAACCAGGAACTAAAGCTCCCATGTGAAAGGTACCCTCCCTGTACTAGAAAGTAGAAAGACATCCTTATCACTAGAGACAGGCAGAGAAATATGTATAAACAAAACTTGTTATTTAACTTACTACCTACTTCGAACCCAGAGCTGACTGTGGCTCAGATCGTGAATTCCTTATTGCCAAGTTCAGACTTAAATTGAAGAAAGTAAGGAAAACCACTCGACCATTCAGGTATGACCTAAATCAAATCCCTTATGATTATACAGTGGAAGTGACAAGTAGATTCAAGGGATTAGATCTGATAGACAGAGTGCCTGAAGAACTATGGATAGAAGTTTGTGACATTGTACAGAAAGCAGTGATCAAGACCATCCCCAAGAAAAAGAAATGCAAAAACAGCAAATGGTTGTCTGAGGAGGCCTTACAAATAGCTGAGAAAAGAAGAGAAGGGAAAGGCAAAGGAGAAAAGGAAAGATATACCCATCTGAATGCAGAGTTCCAAAGAATAGCAAGGAGAGGTAAGAAAGCCTTCCTCAGTGAACAATGCAAAGAAATAAGGAAAAGAGAAGAAATCTGTTCAAGAAAACTCAAGATACCAAGGTAACATTTCATGCAAAGATGGGCACAATAAAGGTCAGAAATGGTATGGACCTAATAGAAGCATGAGATATTAAGAAGAGGTGGCAAGAATACACAGAAGTATACAAAAAAATCTTCATGACCCAGATAACCATGATGGTGTGATCACTCACCTTGAGCCAGACATCCTGGAATACGAAGTCAAGTGGGCCTTACACAGCATCACTGTGAGAAAGCTAGTGGAGGTGATGGAATTCCAGTTGAGCTATTTCAAATCCTGAAGGATGATGCTGTGAAAGTGTTGCACTCAATATGCCAGCAAATTTGTAAAACTCGGCAGTGGCCACAGGACTGGTAAAGTCTTCATTTCAATCTCAAAGAAAGGCAATGCCAAAGAATGTTCAAACTACCACACAATTGCACTCATTTCACATGCTAGCAAAGTAATGCTCAAAATTCTCCAAGCCAGGCTTCAACAGTATGTGAACCATGAACTTCCAGATGTTCAAGCTGGATTTAGAAAAGGCAGAGGAACCAGAGATCAAATTGCCATCATCTATTGGATTGTTGAAAAAGCAAGAGAGTTCCATAAAAAGTCTACTTCTGCTTCATTGACTATGCTAAAGCCTTTGATTCTGTGGATCACAACAAACCGTGGAAAATTCTTAAAGAAATGGGAATACCAGACCACTTTATCTGCCTTCTCAGAAATCTGTATGAAGGTCGAGAAGCAACAGTTAGAACTGGACATGGAACAAGAGAGTGGTTCCAAATCAGAAAAGGAGTACGTCAAGTCTCCTTTATTGTCACCCTTATTATTTAACTTATATGCAGAGTATATCATGTGAAATGCTGGGCTGGATGTGGTACAAGCTGGAATCAAGATTGCAGGGAGAAATATCAATAACTTCAGATATGCAGATGACACCACCCTTATGGCAGAAAGTGAAGAAGAACTAAAGAGCCTCTTAATGAAAGTGAAAGAGGAGAGTGAAAAAGTTGTTTTAAAACTCAGCATTCAGAAAACTAAAATCATGGCATCTGGTCCCATCACTTCATGGCAAATAGATGGGGAAGCAATGGAAACAGTGAGAGACTTTATTTTCTTGGGCTCCAGAATCACTGCAAATGGTGACTGCAGCCATGAAATTAAAAGACGCTTGCTCCTTGGAAGAAAAGTTATGACCCACCTAGACAACATATTAAAATACAGAGACATTACTTTGCCAAAAAAGTTCCATCTAGTCAAAGCTATGGTTTTTCCAGTAGTCATAAATAGATGTGAGAGTTGTACCATAAAGCTGAGCACCAAAGAATTGATGCTTTTGAACTGTGGTGTCAAAGAAGACTCTTGAGAGTCGCTTGGACTGCAAGGAGATCCAACCAGTTAGTCCTAAAGGAAATCAGTCCTGAATAATCATTGGAAGGACTGATGCTGAAGATGAAGCTCCAATACTTTGCCTACTTGATGTGAAGAGCCGACTCATGAGAAAAGACCCTGATGCTGGGAAAGTCTGAAGGCAGGAGGAGAAGGAAATGACAAAGGACGAGATGGTTGGATGGCATCACTGAGTCGATGGACAATTGTCTAGATGCACAAAGGCTCTATTTATAATTCCCATTTTTTGTCACCCACATTACATATGACCCAAAGTGATGTGGGTTCAATCCCTGGGTTGGAAAGATCCCCTGGAGAAGGAAATGGCAACCCACTCCAGTATTCTTGCCTGGATAATCCCATGGACAGAAGAGCCTGGAGGGCTGTAGTACATGCGGTCACAAGGAATCAACATGACTGAAGTGACTCAGCATGTGTGCAACCAGAATGAACATTTTTGTTGTTGAAATACCTGCTCTAGATAGCTGGTGCTTAATTTTTTTCCCCAATATATTTGTACGTTTTACTTTTTTAGAATAAAATTAATAAAACTTATGGTACAAGGTCTTTGGTTACTTGTATATATTGATTCAGTATTTGTTGAAATAGTGGATGCTATTTTCCAGAAACCACACTGATTGCTGCAAATACAAAGTCAAATATGACCCCTATCCTCAAGGAATTTACCAAAATATGACTTGGGAAACCAATAAGGACATCAGTAATTACAAAGGGTATGATAAGCAGATATGTACCTGAGCTACAGAAATACAGAAATCATTCTGGGGAAATTGAAATGAATGCAGTTGAGTTTCAAAAGATAAGTAGAAATTAGCTGGATGAAAGTGTGGCAGAGGTGACCCAGGTAGGGATATATTCATGTTTCCATTCAACAAATATTGAGATCATACATAGAGCCAGGTACACAAGTGCTTTATTTAGTCTTAACCTTATGAGGTAGCTTATTGTTTTTTTCATTTCAAATAAGCAATCCAAGCTTCAGAAAAGTAAAATACAGTTAAGATCTGGAACTGGGCACATATCTGCATGTCTCCAAGATCCATATTTTCTCTCTTATTCTGCTGATTCACATAAAATGAAACATTAACAATATGGAGCTGCTTGTTTAAGAGAAGATGTTTATCCATATATTATCATGGCATACATTTTTTTGTGTAATGATATTGCCTGTGTAAGGCAGTTTATACCCAAGTCACTCCTCTTGCCTAAAAGTGAGGGGAAAAAAGCTACCACACATAAACCCCTAACTCTTCCCCATTTCCCAGAGGTCTCTGACCGTGATCTGACCATGGGTATGAAAAAACCATGCAGGTCTGCATCACAGGTTAAAGAAAGGTGAAATGGCCTTGGGAATTATAAAGTTGAACTTTCAGGGCAGACGAATAGAATACTAAAATTTGTTAAAGTGTTGCATTTGGCTAAGAATGGGGTGCAGTGGTAAGGAGACCTAAAAAAAATAGGATGAACCCAGCTTTGAAACTGGGTGACTACAAAGTCTGACCATAAAGTATTCTAAAGTAAATAATGGACAGGAATGGGCAAATTTAATTCAGATGACCATTATATCTACTACTGTGGTCAAGAATCCCTTAGAAGAAATGGAGTAGCCCTCAGAGTCAACAAAAGAGTCTGAAATACAGTACTTGGATGCAATCTCAAAACGACAGAATGATCTCCATTCATTTCCAAGGCAAACCATTCAACATCACAGTGATCCAAGTCTATGCCCCAACTACTAATGCCAAAGAAGATGAAGTTGAACAGTCCTATGAAGACCTACAAGACTTTTTCTAGAACTAACAGCAAAAAAGATGTCCTTTTGTCATAGGGGACTGGAATGCAAAAGTAGGAAGTCAAGAGATACCTGGAATAACAGGCAAGTTTGGCCATGGAGTACAAAATGAAGTAGGGCAAAGGCTAACAGTTTTGCCAAGAGAACGCACTGGTCATAGCAAACACCCTCTTCCAACAACACACAGACAACTCTGTACAGGGACATCACCAGATGGTCAATACTGAAATCAGTTTGATTATATTCTTTATAGCCAAAGATGGAGAAGCTCTATACACTCAGCAAAAACAGGACCTGGAGCTCAGATGTTCAGCTCCTTATTGCAAAATTCAGGCTCAAATTGAAAAAAGTAGGGAAAATCACTAGGCCATTCAGATATAACCTAAATCAAATCCATTATGCTTATACAGTGGAGGTGACAAACAGATTCAAGGGATTAGATCTGATAGAGTGTGTGAAGAACTATGGATGTAGGTTTGTAACATGGTACAGTTGGTGGTGTCCAAAACTATTCCCAAGAAAAATGCAAGAAGACAAAATGATTGTCTGAGAAGGCCTTATAAGTAGCTGGGAAGAGAAGCAAAAGGCAAAGGAGAAAGGGAAAGATAATACCCAACTGAATGCAGAGTTCTAGAGAATAGCAAGGAGAGATGAGAAAGCCTTCTTATTGAACAGTGCAAAGACATAAAGGAAAACAATATAATGGGAAAGACTAGAGATATTTTCAAGAAAATCAGAGATACCAAGGGGACATTTCATGCAAAGATGGGAACAATAAAGGACAAAAATGGTATGTACCTAACAGAGGCAGAAGATATTAAGAAGAGGTGGCAAGAATACACAGAAGAACTGTACAAAAAAATGTCTTAATGACCTGGATAACCGCAATGGTGTGGTCAATCACCTAAAGCTAGACATCCTGGAGTGTGAAGTCAAGTGGACTTTAGGAAGCATTACTATGAACAAAGCTAGTGGAGCTGATGGAATTCCAGCTGAGCTATTTAAAATCCTAAAAGATGATGCTGTGAAAGTGATGCACTCGATATGCCAGCAAATTCGGAAAACTCAGCGGTGGCCACAGATTGGAAAAGGTCAGTTTTCATTCCAATCCCAAAGAAAGGCAATGCCATAGAATGTTCAAATTGCTGTACATTTGCACTCATTTCACATGCTAGCAAGGTCATGCTCAAAATCCTTCAAACTAGGCTTCAGCAGTATGTGATCCAAGAACTTCCAGATGTTCAAGCTGGATTTAGAAAAGGCAAAGGAACCAGAGATCAAATTGCCAACATCCACAGGATCATAGAAAAAGTAAAGGAATTCCAAAAAATATATACTTCATTGACTATGCTAAAGCCTTTGCTTGTGTGGATCATAATAAACTGTGGAAAATTCTTCAAGAGATGGGAATACCAGGCCACCTTCCCTGCCTCCTGTATGCAGGTCAAGAAGTAGAACTGGACATGGAACAACAGACTGATTCAAAATTGAGAAAGGAATACATCAAAGCTGTATATTGTCACCCTGACTATTTAACGTATATGCAGAGTTCATCGTGCAAAATGCCAAGTTGGATGACTGACAACCTGGAATCGAGATTGCCAGGAGAAATACCAACAACCTCAGAAATGCAGATGATACCACCTTAATGGCAGAAAGCAAGAAAGGTCTAAAGAGCCTTTTGGTGAAGGTGAAAGAAGAGAGCAAAAAAGCTGGCTTAAAATTCAGCATTCAAAAAACGAAGATCATGGCATCTGGTCACATCACTTAATGGTAAAAAATGGGAAAACGTGGGAACAATGATAGATTTTATTTTCTTGGGCTCAGAAATCACTGTAGATATTGACTGCAGCCACGAAAATAAAAGATGCTTGCTCCTTGGAAGAAAAGCTATGATAAACCTAGGTAGCATATTTAATAGCAGAGACATCACTTTGCTGACAAAGGCCCATATAGTCAAAGTTACTGGTTTTCTGGCAGTCATGTAAAGATGTGAGAGCTGGTCCATAAAAAAGGCTGAATGCCAAAGAGTTAATGCTTTGGAACTGTGGTGCTGGAGAAGACTCTTGAGAGTCCCTTGGACTGCAAGGAGATTCAACCAGTCCATTCTAAAGGAAATCAGTCCTGAATATTCATTGGAAGGACTAATGCAGAAGCTGAAGCTCCAATACTCTGGTCACCTGATGGGAAGAGCCAACTCTTTGAAAAAGACCCTGATGCTGGGAAGGATTGAAGGCCAGAGGAGAAGAGGGCAACAGAGGATGAGACAGTTGGATGGCATCACTGACTCAATGGAAATGAGTTTGAGCAAACTCAGGGAGATAGTGAGGGACAGGGAAGCTTGGTGTGCTGCAGATTAGGGGTTGCAAAGAGTAGCAACTAAATAGCAATAACAACTCAGGTAAAGCACAGAAGAAGATAATCCATTTTGAGACGTGATTGATAGGCTTATGAGATATGTCTTGTTAGAAACATATGATTGGACTTTGGGAGTGAGGTCATAGAGATAGAGACAGAGATTTGGGAGTATTCTACATTTAAAATAAAGTTGAAATCACAAGATTGGAAGAGAATGCCAAGGTTTGGATATTATTGACTGCAAAGAAAAGCATCAGGAGAGAAGAAGAAAGGGACTATAAAATGATGGATTTCCATTGAAATTCATCTCATTGGTTTTGTATCACAGATAATGATATGCATGTAAATGTATACAAAGTGAATGGGTTTATGTGATCGGTAGAAATTTTATATTCTATATGTATGAAACGTATATTTCATGTATATAATGTATAATATATATACAATGTATACTGTATATATAATAAATATATATTGTATATATAATGTATGTTGTATAATAAATGTATATTGTATATATAATAAATATATATTAAGTGAATGGGTTTATGTGATCAGTAGAAATTTTAATGTTCTGGCATATTTACAGGCATGTGGGTTAGGCAACATTAAAGACAGGGAGTAACCAATAGTTAACTGCAGTTTCCTACTGAAACTTCCTTTGTTATAGAAAGAAGTCTCAGACCACATAAGTATTTATAAGTAGAATCATCAAATAATATATAATGTAATCATATCTTTGCCATTAATTGGTTTTATGCTTTGTTATAAAAGACAATGCATTTTAAATTATAGTTCTGAAAATCTTACAGTAATTCTTGTGAGAAGTGTAGGGTGAATAGATAAAATTTCTCAGGTTTTGATTTTGATGAAGAATTTTGAATTTTATTATGCAGTTTTTAAATTTAATTATTTCACATCAGTAACTTCATAGCTTAGATTTTTTAAATTTTAGAACTTTTCAATTAATATTATTTTAAAAAGCTATCACCACTGGAACTTACTTTAGAGTCATTTAAAAAGAGAACAATTATTGGTAGCCTGAAAAATCACTAAATTGAAGTATTTAAAAGTGTTTTCAAGTTGTTACATTTTGTAAAAGTTTGTGAATATAACTTCACTAAAAGATCAAATTTTAAGAGTAACCAAGCTCTGTAAATATTGATGGGCATATTTACAATTTTAATCTTTATGAAAATTAAATTATATTCCACATGAATTAATAATGATTTTCCTTTATTTAGGCATATATAATTAAGTGTTGACTGTGCAGATTTCAAAATCTTTATCCCTGGTCTCCTGTATTAAGTTTGGAACATTAGTTAACTTCTTTTATTGACAGTTTTACCAACAATTACAATGTCTTATTAGTAATATTAATTTCTAAAGCTAAAACTGAAGTTGGTAGCCTCAAATAAATGTTCTTTTCCTGGCATTTGCCTGCTAACTTTTTTGCTTATAAGTGAACCAATTGTTTAGAATTGTGTGAACATTATTTTCAGTTTCCTAGAATGAATCTAGTATAAGGAAATGCAGTAAATAAATTCTCTGATAAAATTTCCATTTGAAGTTGTATTTAAGTAAGAATGTGACAGTGGGGGAGAGTTGGGTATAATTTGCGTAAAGGTAATATACCCTCTCATAGTGTCTCCAGACTCATGAATCTATTGCTGTTGAATGGAAACGTCCACTGGTTAGAATTATTTCCTAGAGCTTGCATTGTGATGCCCTCTTCAGGTTTAAAATATGCCCTCTTCATATTTAAAACATGAAAATTGGAAGTTACTCATTGGAGAAGGCAGTGGCAGCCCACTCTAGTACTCTTGCCTGGAAAATCCCATGGACGGAGCGGCCTGGTGGGCTGCAGTCCATGGGGTCGCTAGGAGTCAGACACGACTGAGCGACTTCACTTTCACTTTTCACTTTCATGCACTGGAGAAGGAAATGGCAACCCACTCCAGTGTTCTTGCCTGGAGAATCCCAGGGACGGGGGAGCCTGGTGGGCTGCCATCTATGGGGTCGCACAGAGTCGAACACGACTGAAGTGACTTAGCAGCACAGATAAATAATTTAGGGGAAATGAAACCATATTTGGCAAATACAGTTGTACATCAAATATAAATAACAATATCAACAATAATCAACTTTGGTGGGATGGCATTTTAGAGGTACATATGAAACTTGGCTCTATCAAGCAAAATTTTAAATGCAGTTCCCTTTGATAAAAGTTTTATCTATAGAAATACCTTACAGATATCTTCCTTTACAGATATCTCACCTAAGTATGTAATGATATTTGTACAAAGATGTACTTAGAACATTTGCAATAGCAAAATGCAAAACATCCTTAAATAGGGGATAGTTTTAAATACATTTAAAAGAATGTACATTTTTGGCATGTCCAACTTCTAAGTAAAATTTTTTTAAATTACTGTGATCTTATATAAAAAGCAAATGTATGCATGAGCATGCTTTGTATATATTTACCTTTAATAGACACATAGGAAACTGATAGAATTCAACCTCTAAAGAGGCTAACTGGGGTTTGATAGGAAGGGGACTTTGACTTTTTACCATTACTCTTGTGCTGGTAATATATTTTTAATCAATATGTGTAGCTTTGATAATCTTAATAAAATAGCCAGCAAACAAAAATAAATTGACAATCAAAAATACCCTCCCTCAAACCCATCAAGCTGCTATATAACTAGAAAACTGGCATAGTGGATTTTTGTTTTTATAATAACACTTTTATCCAGAGAATAATTAAAAAATATAGTTACTAGTTTCTGTGAATAAATTACAGCAATGATGCTTTCCTAGGGAGAAAAGCTATATTAGTTTTTAGTGTTATATTACAGTTAAAAGTTACAATAAGTCATTTGGTGTACTGGTAAATTTTGAGCCCAGAGACTGCCTAGAATATTGACCATTTCGGTGTTATATCAATAGGAATCCTTAAAGTTAGTTCATTTTATGCTAAATGAGAATATTTACTGAATTTATGAATACATGCTCAAGATTATTAGGATTTCTTTCTAATGTAAGATATAAAATCCTAATTTTAGTATATACATAAAATATACATATATTAGTATATACATACAGATATAGATGTAAAATACTTATATATCAAAAGTATATGTTGTATATAACTTATAAAATAAAATACATGGGAATCCTATTTTATTGAACCAGCAATGACTAGGTATTAATGGAAGAAACTTTCATATGTCTTGTCTTTAGCAATATTATTTTAAACATAACAATTTTTAATAAAATTTATGCTAATCATTAAAATATTATTAGATCTGCTTTTTAGGTTCTTGGTTTAAATGAAAACCAAGTGTATAGAAATGAATATCAGAACAATTATTAAAAAATTCTGTCTATAATTTTCAAGCCAAATACTAGATTCATGTTTTTACATAGAAATTTTTCTCCTAAAAGACTTTGTAATTAGTGAGAAATGTCTACATCAGTAAATAGCAGCATGCAAGAAAGAGATGCATTTACTTGTGGAAATAACCATTTATTAAGGAAAATTTTATTTTATTTGTGGTTTTTATATAAAACTGGATTATGGATTTTTTCCTTATAACCTTTTCTCCATGCAACAATAATGAATAAAATTTTAGAGAGAAGCTTTCTTTTAAATGCATATATGCTCTTCCTAATACATGTAGTAAAACCAAGCAAATACTCATACTCTCTACTAAAAAAAATTAAATGAAACATTTTTTTTCCCCTGTATGGCCCAGTTAGTGTAGAGGCATCCACTCTGAATTCCACAATCCAGGATCCCTTGGCCACTTGTTTCTGTATGTTGATATGCCCAAAGTTACATTTACTCTATAAAGACTTCCTTTGTTCATATATGTCTCTTTTCTCCAGTATACCTTTTCTTTAAAATTATAGTACATATTAAAAATACAAACCTGAAGGTAATATGGATTCTTCCAGAAGGAGAATTTATTCCTTTTTCTCCTGATGCATACAGTGAATAGGTTTGCCTTATTAGACTGAACAGTCTTTAAGAACAATGAGGAGGGTCTTGAGCTGGTTTTCTCCTCCTTTCAACTATAGCACCAATATTCCATCCATTACTGTCTCCTCCCAAAGAGTATGACTCCTTCTATTCAGAAATAAAAGCAGCTCTACCTGACAACATTCTGAAATATTTTGCCCTCTTTTCATAACCTCCATTTACTAAAGCAATATTTTCCTTACTCCTAACCAAAGCATGAACTCAATATTTGCTTTCTTCTTCCATGTTGGATAAATGGATGTGGGAACTTTATTACAGATTAAAATAGTGGAAAATTAAGAAAACAGTGCTCTTAGTGTGAAGGGCAAGGCCAGTGATTTTCATGAACTATAGAAAGCATATTTAATCAGAAATAATGAGATCTGAACTATAATTCACTCTCTGCGAGAAACTCAATAACTTGACATTGAACAAGACATATAAACTCTCCAGACTTCACTTTCCTCCTTTTAAGAGACTAGGCTGCATTTCTTGAATTTCCATTTAATTCTGTATTTCTGCTTTTGTGTTATTTATGTGTTAAAAGTCTCATGGTATGGGTGGAAATAAAGACAGGCGATGATAATTTTGTGTGTGCATTTTGTTTTAAGCTATATGAGTTTTGTAGGTAACAATGCTTTAACAAAAGAGCAAGTTTTATTTATTGTTAAGCGGACCTAAGCAAACATAGTTATCATTGGAAAACTAAACTAAACTAAATTATCATTGGAAAAAACTTCATTATTGACCACTTTTCCTGAAAGAGAGATTTCTGTCAATGTTAACATCGGGTAACATGTCACCTTTATCAGAGTTCATTAAGTGCCAACAATTTACTTTCTGAGGAATATCTCTTTAAGGTCAATTAAATAAAAATGTGAAAGCCAGTGTTGTTAGGATTTTTGCCACATAATAGTCCAATTATTTTATGTTTAGCCTCTTTGATTAAAAGCAGTGGTCAAAAGATTTGAAATCCTCAGAGGTGATTTTCAAGAAGGAGAAGTGCTGGAGCTACCCAGGCAGCAATCAGAAACAATTAGGAAAAATTTACCAAATGTTTCATTCTTTCTCTAGGTTGTATTGCAAATTGTGTTAAATATTTCAGGCTTATTGCATTTAAAAATAAAGCCTCCAACTAAGCAATTTTCAAGATAGTCAAAAGATATTGCTTAACATTTTCTTATTGCTATAGAAATGGAAAGGGTGATTGTCTATGTTGATTAGCTTGAAGATTGCTTTGGGAAGAATTTGACAGTTCTAGTAACATTCCCATTATAATTTACAATCTATGAAGAAGAATTGAATACTACCTTGAGCGTCAGGAGAGTTTAAAGCTTCCTTTTCATCTGATAGTTTTATTCTACTACTTTAACATAAAGAGGGGATCTTTGTCATGTGTATTTTTAATGCATATATAATTTATTTTTATCTTGATTCTTTAAAACTATTCTCAACTAGATCAAGTAGAAAATATATAGCATAATAAATATACCAGAATTTTTACTGGTACCTACTATGTGTAGATCCTTTTTTGTGCTAGTCAGTTTTGCAGATAGAAAGATAGAAAGAAGCACATTTAATGTCAAAGGACTCAACTGTTTAATCAATAGAAAATTCACAAGACCAAAGAACAAACAAAACTTAGAGCCAATTACATTTTGGTCATGATAAGGTGAGTGTGGTTGATACTGTTTCATTTTCTTATCCATAAATGCTGAAATAGAATCTATTTCTACCTAATACTATAAACTGTGGGAAGTTAGGAAAGTGGTCCCACAATCATATTTTATGTTTAGAAAGAAAGGTTATAATTGAGTGGAATTATGTTACATTTAGAAATGTATAGGAAAATGTTTAAATACCAGGAAGACTTACACATTAGAAATGCATAGAAAAATGTTTAAATGCCAAGAAGGCCTACATATTGTCATTTTTTATGGACCTCCTGACTTGAAGGCTGAATTTTTAATTGTGTTAAAATAGTTTAAACCAGTCCAAAATGTACTAGTGTAAAGTGCAAGTCGCTCAGTCGTGTCCAACTCTTTGCGAGCCCATGGATTATATAGTCCATGGAATTCTCCAGGCCAGAATACTGGAATGGGTAGCCTTTCCCTTCTCCAGGGGATCTTCCCAACCCAGGGAGGGAACCCACATTGCAGACGGATTCTTTACCAGCTGAGCCACAAGGGGTTTCTCTTATTTTAACAAACAAAATAAGATTCAGTGATAGGATTCAATTAAATGGCATTCTCATTAATTCATGAATGCCATTAGTAAACATGTATTATGTGTTTATACGGTGATAAATGTTAGAGAATTAGTGATATAAAGAAGGATAACAATACTACCCATCACAGCTTCTGGTGAGAGTGCTGGGGTGAAGCAAAAGTATATAATCCCTTTGTTAAAAAAAAAAAATTAGTGATGTTTATCAACACTTCTATAAAAAGTGCATAACTTTTAGCTGATTAATACCTCCTATGGAAAATATTCCAGAGAAGGCAATGGCACCCCACTCCAGTACTCTTGCCTGGAAAATCCCATGGATGGAGGAGCCTGGTAGGCTGCAATCCATGGGGTCGCTAAGAGTCGGACACAACTGAGCGACTTCACTTTCACTTTTCACTTTCATGCATTGGAGAAGGAAATGGCAACCCACTCCAGTGTTCTTGCCTGGAGAATCCCAGGGACGGGGGAGCCTGGTGGGCTGCCGTCTACGGGGTTGCACAGAGTTGGACACGACTGAAGCAACTTAGCAGCAGCAGCAGCAGCATGGAAAATATTCAACAGAAGAAAAAGGATTTATATCTGTATGTGTTTATTGCATATTTCTTGTGATATAAAATTGGAAGCAATTTGAATATTCAAAGGTATGATTAAGAAAATATTTCTCTTTAGTTGAATGTAATTCAAACATTAAAATGTTAATTGTGCTCTAATATGGAAAATGCTTAGATTTATAATGTGAAAACAAAAGTTATGTAAAGTGTAATTCTGTAAAAATATACAAGTGAGAAAACACTTGGATTTTTTTAAATGATAGTTGTATTAGCATGGTGGTGTTTTAGATGATCATTTCAATGTTTGTTTTGGAAGCACGGTATATTATTTTAAAAATAATTACTACTTTAATGTATAAACATTTTCCCAAGCTGGAGCCCTTGTGCACTGATGATTAGAATAATAAAATGGTGCAGCTGCTGTGGAAAACACTATGGTGGTTCCTCAGAAAAATTAAATTTGAAATTACCATATGATTCAGAAATTCTATTTCTGGGTATAGTCCCAAAATAATTGAAGACAGGGACTTGAACAGATACTTTTACAGTGGTGTTCATAACAGCATTATTTCACAATAGCCAGAAGGTAGAAACAAACCAAATGTCCATCAATAGATGAATGAATAGGCAAAATATGTTCTATAATTAAAATGGAATATTATTACAATGGAATATCAGTTTTGCAAGGTGAAAAGAGTTCTAGATAGATGGTTGTGCAACACTGTAAGCGTACTTAATGCCACTGGCACTGTACAAGTAAATATGGTTCAGATGGTAAATTGTATGTATTTTTCACCACAATTAAAAAATAAAAATGGTTAAAATGGTAAATTTCATGTTGTATATTTTATTACAATGAAAACTTTTTAAGAAGAGGTCCCAAGTTATGAATGGATTCCTAGATATGTGTCTGAAGTTGAAAAGAGAGTTAGTCTGTAGAGTTAGTAGATTTAAGAGTACATGACAATAAAAAAATGGAGTGCATAATGTAGTTGGAAAAATAATTTTTAAAATGAACATCACCAAATTCTACCCAATATTATTCTCAAATTAATGATTTGAAATCTATCCTGTTTATTTGTCATAATTTTCTAAGCGCATATATGTTGGTAGTTTACAAAGATGTAATTGTGAGACCAAAATGAGCTTTGAATGCTCAGTCACAATTTAGAGGTGAAAGAGATGCTTGTGTTAGAGGTGAAAAACCAGGGGTACAGAGAACTTAAGATCATATAGACAGATAATGACCGACATGACTAGAATGGATGCCTTTATTTTTGTGCGGTGCTAAGTCGCTTCAGTTGTGTCTGATTCTTTACTTTTATTACAATGTTATTTAAACTTTATACTATGTCAAGCAAGCCAGATTCTAATCTTTTTTTAAAAAATTAATCTTATGAAACATTCAATTATTTATTTTCTACTAGGAAATTCTTACATCAAACATGAATTTCCTATGTGCTGTGTGCTAAGTCGCTCCAGTCGTGTTCGACACTTTGCAACCTTATGGACTGTAGCTCACCAGGCTCCTCTGTCCATGGGATTTTCCAGGCAAGAATACTGGAATGGATTGCCATGCCCTCCTCCAGTGGATCTTCCCAACCCAGGGATTGAACCTGAGTCCCTTTTGTCTCCTGCATTGGCAGGTGGGTTCTTTACCACTAGTGCCACCTGGGAAGCCCAGGAAATTCTTATATCAGACATGAATTTCCTATGGTATAGCTTAAATCTAAGTCTTTACTTCTGCTTTTGACTTATTCAAGCAATTGTTAACGTCACAACTTTTTGCAAGCCTAGTTCCTTTGATGCTTAGAGAAGATGCATTTCCTTTACTTTTAAAACTAATCTACTTTTTGAACTTTTTTTAGTGCTTCATCTTTTGTGAATTGGTGCCCAAATATCCTTTCTACTTCCCCGATAGGAAGAGAGGGAATTATATTTTTTCAAATTACTCTTTCTTTATAGGACTCAAAATAGAGACAATATTATCTTCTAGATCTTTTGCATTACACTCGGGACACTTCTGATTGCAAATGAGAGAAATTGAACCCCCTAAAAGGATTTATATTGGACTTCCCTGGTGACTTAGAAGGTAAAAAATCCTACTTCAATGCAGGAGACCCAGATTTGATCCCTGGCTTGGGAAGATCCCCTGGAGAAGAAAATGGCTACCCACTCCAGTATTCTTGCCTGGAGAACTCCATGGTGAGAGGAGCCTGGTGGACTGCGGTCCATGGAGTCACAAAGAGTCATGCATAACTGAGTGACTTTCACTTTCACTCATTCACTTTCAAAAAGATTTATTGGCTTATGTAATTGAGAAGTCCTAGGGTAGATCTAAAGGAAAGACTGCAACCAGAGACTCAAATACACTGTCAAGACTTTCTCCATCTCTTGGTTTGCTTTATTTTATTCTTCAAATAGATTTTCTCCTGCTGCTGCTGCTGCTAAGTCACTTCAGTCATGTCCAACTCTGTGTGACCCATAGACAGCAGCCCAGCAGGCTCCCCCATCCCTGGGATTCTCCAGGCAAGAACACTGGAGTGGGTTGCCATTTCCTTCTCCAATGCATGAAAGTGAAAAGTGAAAGTGAAGTCGCTCAGTCATGTCTGGCTCTTAGCGACCCCATGGACTGCAGCCTACCAGGCTCCTCCATCCATGGGATTTTCCAGGCAAGAGTACTGGAGTGGGGTGCCATTGCTTTATCCGAGATTTTCTCCTAGTGGCAGACAAATACCTTCAGAGGCTTCAGACTCACATCCTCATGGTTAAGCAATTGCTGTGGAGGAAATAAAGAGCTCTCTCTCATGGTCTGTATCTCAATTCCAGGTCCTGTGTGCCCACCTCTATGGTCAGCAGCCCCAGTAGTAACACATAGAGTCAAGGAGCAGTTCCCAAAGGAATCTGAAGAAAGGGGTGGGGGGAAGGAATTAACTGGGTAGACAAAAGGAATAATGTTCATAGTCTAGAATACCCACTTTATACTATGTTCAATCAGTTCAGTTGCTCAGTCATGTCCTACTCTTTGCAACCCATGGATTGCAGCACGCCAGGGTTCCCTGTCCATCACCAATTCCCAGAGCTTGCTCAAACATGTCTATTGAGTCAGTGATGCCATCCAACCATCTCATCCTCTGTCTCTCTCTTCTTCTGCCTTCAATCTTTCCCAGCATCAGGGTCTTTTCCAATGAGTAAGTTCTTCACATCAGGTGGCCAAAGTATTGGAGCTTCAGCTTCAGCATCAGTCTTTCCAATGAATGTTGAGAACTGATTTCCTTTAAGGTTGACTGGTTTGATCTCCTTGCAGTCCAAGGGACTCTCAAGAGTCTTCTCCAACACCACAGTTCAAAAGCATCAATTCTTCAATTCTTCGGTGCTCAGCTTTCTTTATGGTCCAACTCTCACATCCATACATATGCTGTGCTTAGTTGCTCAGTCATGTCAGACTCTCTGCAACCCCATGGACTGTAGAGAATTTAAAGTGGTGAATTTAAGTATGATTCCTTTTTCATCTTAATGTATTTAATAGATTGTAATTCTAGAGATTATTCTTCTATGCCCTCTCCCCCATTATACTGATACTAAAGGACTTTGCAGTGACCGTCTAATATAACTCATTCAAAACCAGTTCCTGCCTTCATTTTTTATCCTCCATTTTATGCTATTCCCTAAGATCTACATTTCTTCTTTGCTTTCTTTCTCAATTATCACTGAGTCATAATTGTCTGCTAAGATGTTAATATAAAAGTCCTTTGCATCTCTTTTCTGGTAATGTTCCTGAATCAGTTAGGAATAGGTTGAACTTCATGTAACAGGTACATCATAGCGATGATGGTTTAATAAAGTATAAATTTATTTCTCTGCCATATAGAATAGATCTGGGTTTAGGTGTTCCAGGGTTAGTATGGCAGACATTACTTTACTGACAAAGGTCTGTCTAGTCAAAGCTATGGTTTTTCCAGTAGAAGTGTGTGGATGTGAAAGTTGGACCATAAAGAAAGCTGAATGTGAGAGAATTGATGCTTTTGAACTGTGGTGTTGGGAGAAGACCCTTTGAAAATCCCTTGGACAGCAAGGAGATCAAACCAGTCAATCCTAAAGGAAATCAGTCCTGAATATTCATTGGAAGGACTGATGCTGAAGCTGAAGCTCCAATACTTTGGCCACTTGATGCGAAGAACTGACTCATTGGAAAAGACCCTGATGCTGGGAAAGATTGAAGCAGGGAGGAGAAGGGGATGACAGAGGATGAGATGGTTGGATAACATTACTGACTCAATGGACATGATTTTGAGCAAGTTCTGGGAGTTGGTGATGGACAGGGAAGCCTGGTGTGCTGCAATCCACGGGGTCACAAAGAGTCAGACATGACTGAGCGATTGAACTGAGCTGCACTGAACATGGGCTGGTGGGTCCATCCATTTTATTATGCCATCCTCCCTATGGTCTTTTCTCTCCTTATCGAGCTAGAGCTCTTCCATCATATTCTTATTCTATACCACAGGATGGACGAAAGGGATACTGTTTTCCTTTTTAAGGAGACTTTCAGGAAGTTTCCATACAATGCTAGCCCGTGTATGTCACTGGCCGAAACAAATAGTCACCCTTAACGCAGGAGAAACACTATGCCTCTCTAATAATGAGTTCTTCTACTACAGGAGAATGACAGAACAGATGCTGAGTGGTAACTAACTGTCTCCTCCACAATTACCACTTCTTCTAAGCTATGTCACTAATTTCTCATCTTTGTAGCTAAGACATGGTTTGGTTTTTGTTCTAGTACTACTTTGTAGATTTTTAGTTCAATTAATTAGTAGAGTAAAACCTTGAAACAAAAAACCCCCCAAATAGTGCTTCTTTTGTAATAAAAAATCTTTTTTTGGTAATTATAAAGTTTTTTATTGTATAATTGTACTTATTTTAGTTCCCTGAATAGAGTGGTTAAATTTCCTTACCAAAAATTGCTAATCAGTTTTTTAAAAAATATCATGACTTCATAATGAGTTAAGCTCTCATGAAAGGAAGGCATATTTTAAAATAAACTGTATTACTTGTTGATTCTGATATGAAAATAAAATTCAGAAGATCCCTAAGACCTTCCTGAACCCCCAATTTCATGAAGAATGTGTGAAATACAGTGGTAATTTGGCTTAATTATAGTTTTACTCCTACACATAAAGCATCAATAAAATGATAATTAAGAGTTAGTAACATTGTCCAATGGAGAAGGCAATGGCACCCCACTCCAGTACTCTTGCCTGGAAAATCCCATGGATGGAGGAGCCTGGTAGGCTGCAGTCCATGGGGTCGCTAAGAGTCAGACACGACTGAATGACTTCACTTTCAATTTTCACTTTCATGCATTGGAGGAGGAAGTGGCAGCCCACTCCATTGTTCTTGCCTGGAGAATCCCATGGACAGAGGAGCCTGGTGGGCTGCAGTCCATGGGGTCGCACAGAGTTGGACACAACTGAAGTGACTTAGCATAGCATTCCCTGAGATAGAACAATCTTTTTCTACAATAAAGGTTCTATTTTTCTATTCGTAATGAAAAAGTATCTTGTGGGGAAATTCTTAGAGACCATTCAAATATACAAATTTGTTCTGCCATCTACTAATTTTAGTATCCATAGATGATTTTTATCTGCAATAATTATTACTGTGGTATTTGGATAGCCTTCAGTATTCTTCACACACTTCAATATGTTTGTTTCCCCCATACCACCAAGCATTTTTGTCTGGAGACACGGACTAGATGTCCTACAAATTGAAATCAATTCTGACACTATCTCTCTGGAGATGGTATCAGGTGCCACAGGGTAAGGATGTTCACTTTAAACACCAATTGTTATATCAGGTCGTTACCTGTGCTTCTGATCACTGCCTATAAACTGGAGGTTCCCACAACCCTCTCGTCAGGACTAATCAATTTGCGAGAGTGGCTCACAAAACTCAGAAACATTTATGTTTGCCAGTTTATTATGAGAGACATTATAAAGGATACAGATGAAGAGGTACATGGAGTGGGGTCCAGAAGGGTCCCAAACACAGGAGATTCTGTCCCATGGATCTGGATGGCATCACCCTCCCACCACATGGAAGTGTTTACTAGCCTGGAAGCTCATCAAACCCTCATTGTTAAAGCATCTTAAAGCATATTAAAGTAGATCTTTAATCTCCAACCCTCACTTCTCTTTCTCTCCCAGAAGTTGGAGATGGATTTGAAAGTTCCAACTCTAACTAGTTACTTGGTCTTTCTGGTGACCAGTTCCTAGGTCATCACCTTAGGTTATCTCATTAGTGTAAACTATCCAGGACTCAGCTCCAAGTAATCTGTTAGTATAAACTCTGTTGTGCTCTAAAGGGGCTCTTTATGAATGACAAAAGACACTCCTATCACTCAGGAAGTTCCAAGGGTTTTAGGAGCTTTATGACAGGAGCCAGAGAGAAAGACTAAATATATTTCTTATTATGTCACACAGTCTTTTGAATGCAGGGGAAAATTATATACTCTGATTAGAAACAAACATCTATAAATATGAACCTGATTAGAAATTCTTTTCAACAGTGGATTGAAAAAATGATTGAAATGCTTTATGGAAGATACAGGAAAAATTATGTGCAAATGTTAAATTCTGGCATTTTCTGCTTCATCTGAGAAAAACCAGATATATGATTCAGTTATCTCTATCTGGGGAGTCAGTATGATTCTTGATGGGAGCCAGGAATGACTGTGTTGACTCTTAGTTCTAATCTCACTTTTCTTTTTGTGCAGAATAAAACTTCTTGGTCCATAGCAATGTAAGAAACAAGAAATTAGAATTCCTTAAATTCCCATATCTTTTTTTCCCATGTGTCTGTTGATGGGTACTTAGGTTGTGGAAGCATATTAGCTATTTATAATAGCTAATTAGAACATATTAGCTATATAAATCGGAGAAGGTGATGGCACCCCACTCCAGTACTGTTGCCTGGAAAATCCCATGGACAGAGGAGCCTGGTAGGCTGCAGTCCATGGGATCGCGAAGAGTCAGACACGACTGAGCAACTTCACTTTCACTTTTCACTTTCATGCATTGGAGAAGGAAATGGCAACCCACTCCACTGTTCTTGCCTGGAGAATCCCAGGGACGGGGGAGCCTGGTGGGCTGCCGTCTATGGGGTTGCACAGAGTCGGACACAACTGAAGTGACTTAGCAACAGCTATATAAATAATGCTGCCTTGAACATTGGGGTGAATATATCCTTTCAAATTAGTATTTTTGTTTTCTTTGGATATATACCCAGTAGTGAAGCTTCTACTTTTAATTCTTTGAGGAAACTCCATACCATTTTCCATAGTGACTACAATTTACAGTCCCAACAACTGTGTACTAGGGTTTCATTTTCTCCGTGTCCTCATCTCATTTTTTATATTTAGACTTCCTGATAATAGCCATTTTGACAGGTATGAGGTGATATCTTATTGTGATTTTGATTTACATTTCTCTGATGATTAGTGATATTGAACATTTTTTCATATGTCTTTTGGCTATCCGTATGTCTTCTTTGGAAAAATGTCTACCTAGGTTTTTGGCCATATTTTAATTATGTTAGTTTTTTTTTATATTGGAGCTGTTTATATATTTTGGATATTAACCTCTTATTGGTCATATCATTTGCAAATACTTTCTCTAATTTCACAAATTTTTCATTTTGTTGTTTCCTTTGCTGTGCAAAAACTTTAATTAGGCCCCATTTGTTTATTTTTACCTTTATTTCTTTTGTGTTAGGAAACAGATTCAAAAAATATCACTACAATATACGTCAGAGTGTTCCACCTTTATTCTCTTCTGGGAGTTTTGTTTTCAGGTCTTACATTTATGTCTGTAATCAATTTTGAGTTTGTTTGTTTGTTTTTTAATGTGAGGAAATGCCCTAATTTCATTGTTTTACATGTAGCTGTCCAATTGTCCCTGGGCTTCCATCATAGCTTAGTTGGTAAAGAATTTGCCTGCAGTGCAGGAGACCTGGGTTTGATCCCTGTGTTGGAAAGATCCCCTGGAGAAGGAAACAGCAACCCACCCAAGTATTCTTGCATGGAGAATCCCACGATAGAGGAGCCTGGTCAGCTATCGTCCATGGGGTTGCAAGAGTCAGACATAACTTAGCAACTAAAGAGAGTCCAGTTGTCCCAGCACCATTTACTGAAAAGACTATCTTTTCTCCACTGTATATTCTTACCTCCTTTGTTGTAAATTAGTTGACCATTGTATGTGGGTTTATTTCTGGGCTCCCTATTCTGTTCCATTGATCTATGTGTCTGTCTTTATGTCAATACCATACTGTTTTGATTACTATAGCTTTGTAGTATAGTCTGATCATCTGAAAATTTGATAAGATATTGTATGTAACTGATTGGGTTTCCAAACTGGTGATGTGTACATCTTTTATAAATAGAATAATAAAACTATGATGTCATGAAATAGAAGTGATCCAATGTAGTTGGACCAGAGAAGGCAACGGCACCTCACTCCAGTACTCTTGCCTGGAAAATCCCATGGACGGAGAAGCCTGGTAGGTTGCAGTCCATGAGGTCGCTAAGAGTCAGGCATGACTGAGCGACTTTACTTTCACTTTTCACTTTCATGCATTGGAGAAGGAAATGGCAATCCGCTCTAGTGCTCTTTCCTGGAGAATCCCAGGGACAGAGGAGCCTAGTGGGCTGCCGTCTATGGGGCTGCACAAAGTCAGACATGACTGAAGTGACTTAGCAGCAGCAGCAGCAGCAATGTTGCTGGACAGTTTTATTTATATCATTATTTTCTTAGTGTATATCTTCTATTCTCTGCTATAACATTACTCATGTGCTTAATTCTTTAACACATAGGCCATTTAGCTATAGTAAGCTCAATCACCTATCCAGACATATAAGCGAATTTATTGGGTTGGCCAGAAAATTGGCTTTTTTCTGTAAGATGGCTCTAGCAGTGCTTAGTTGTCTAATTTCATTCAAAATAATTTTGTTACATTGTATTGTGATAACTGTCATATCATTGTGCATTTAAAAAGGAACTTATCAAAAATCAGTGAATTTTTGTGTAACTATTTTAATATTGAAGATAGAAGAAAAAAAACTAAATTTTTTGGCATATTATGCTTCATTATTTCACAAAAGGTAAAAACACAATTGAAACCCTAAAAAAGATTTGTGCAGCGTATGGAGAAAGTACTGTGACTGATCAAATGTGTCAAAAATGAACTTTCATGCCAGAGATTTCTCAGTGGATGCTGCTTCATGGTCAGGTAGACCAGCTGAAGTTGATAGTTATCAAGTCGAGATATTAATTGAGAACAGTCAATGTTATACAACTCAGAGATAGCCAACATACTCAAAATAGCCAAAGCAAGCACTGAAAATCATTTGTGCCACCTTGGTTATGTTAATCGCTTTGATGTTTGGGTTCCACATAAGTTAAAATAAAACCTCTTGACCACATTTCCACAGTGCAATTCTCTACTTAAATGTAATGAAAACATTCCATTTTTAAAACACATGTGACAGGTGATGAAAAGTGGATCCTGTACAATAATGTGAAACAAAAAAATTGTTGGGCATGCAAAATGAACCACCAACAACCACACCAAAGGCTGGTCTTCATCCAAAGAAGTTGATATTGTGTATATGGTGGGATTGAAAGGGAGTCCTGATTATGAGCTCCTTCCAGAAAACCAAATGATTAATTCTAAAAAGTACTGCTCCCAATTAGACTAACTGAAAGCAGCACTCAGTGAAAAGCATCCAGAATTAGTCAACAGAAAAGGAATAGTCTTCCATCAGGATAACTCAAGACCACATGTTTCTTTGATGACCAGGCAAAAACTGTTACAACTTGCTGGAGAAGTTCTGATTTCTCTGCTGTGTTGACCAGATACTGCACCTTCAGATTTCCATTTATTTTGGTCTTTACAGAATCCTCTTAATGGAAAAAATTTCAATTCCCTGGAAAACTATAAAAGACACCTGGAACAGTTCTTTGCTCAAAAA
Source organism: Bos indicus x Bos taurus (assembly GCF_003369695.1). Taxonomy (NCBI): domain Eukaryota; kingdom Metazoa; phylum Chordata; class Mammalia; order Artiodactyla; family Bovidae; genus Bos; species Bos indicus x Bos taurus. The sequence goes on along the minus strand of NC_040085.1, from coordinate 66,085,235 downwards.
TATAAAGTTTTGGAAAGATGGAATTATGAAGTTGCCTGAAATATGTCAGAAGATAGTGGAATAAAATGGTGAATATGTTGTTCAATAGGTTCTTGGTGAAAATGAAAAGTATGTCTTTTATTTTTACCTAAAAACTAAAGGAAGTTTTTGGCCAACCCAATATATCAGAGGAATAGCATCAATTTTTAAAAACTTTTAAGTTTTTAATATTTTTACATAATTTATACCTTTATTTAAACTAGTGAGTAGATTGATTTTGTTATTTTTTTAAAAGTCATTTTTGTTCTTTCCCCCACAAATATCATGAAAAGACTCATAAACATAATAAAATTATAAAATTCAGTGGGAAATAAAACAGTATGTAACTATCTATAACTGATCTCAAGACAAAATAACTTAAACATTTATGATGTAGCAAGGGAATTCAAGCTTCTTTATAATCAACTGGGCTTCACTGGTGGGTCAGATGGTAAACAATCTGCCTGCAATGCAGAAACCTGGGTTTGATCCCTGGGTCGGGAAGATCCCCTGGAGAAGGGAATGGCAACCCACTCCAGGATTGCTGCCTGGAGAATTCCATGGATACAGGATCCTGGGGGGCTACAGTCCATGTGTTAGCAAAAAGTTGTACACGACTAAGCAACACACACACATACATAAATAACATTACTTTGGATACCAATAATACGCTTTGTTTTCATTTGATTCTTCCCATCTAGGCTCACAATAGTATTCCTTATTGATTTTTGAATATAATTGAAAATAACTGATCAAAAATATATAGGATTGAATAGTAGAAACAAATACCTCACTTTTTAAAGATGTTTTTGAGTTTCAAAACTTCTAACCACAACCTAAGTTTTTACTTTTGTTTCCTGCATGAAAATAATACTCTTTAAAAAGCAAGCTTGACATTTATTATCTTTAATAGCTTATGATGATGTCTCTTCTAAGTATTGAAGTGACTGAAATATTCATGTGATATGTACATATTTCCACTCTTCTTACAATATATTGGAAAAAAGTCTGGAAATAGCACTGTATTAAAACAGTTCCATGATACTAGGAAGTCTTCACTCCTTCTGAAGTCTGTTGCAGCTGTTGTCTAAATTCTTGATAATGTCAATATTAGTTAAAACTAAGTCTTAAAAAGAATAAGCAGACATTTAAAACTTTAAATAACGAACTATTAAAGGATGACATTATATGGCTGCATTTTCATAGCCAATCGTTTTGAGAGTTAACAATGGCCTAGCTTGTTAACACTGACAGATATTTGGACTTTAGTTTTACTTAGTTTACCTAGGTCTCCCACATTGCCGGCAGATTCTTTACTGTCTGAGCCACCAGGGAAGTTAGAAGTTTTACTTCTACTTCCATAAATATAAAGATACCTTCATTCAAACCTTAATATAATAATATAGTATGCTTCAGTTTACTATACTTGAAAAATAATAGCACCTTCACCTACCTTGAAAAATTATTTAAGCATCATAGTTATTGAAGGAACACACACAAAACGCAATCCAGAAGACAAAAGCAAAAATAAACAATCTTGGTCATAAGCAACTTTCAAGGTTATGTCTTCAATTTAGATCACATTCTACACAGGGATCAAGAACATCCCCAAGAAAAAGAAATGCAAAAAAGCAAAACAGCTGTCTGAGGAGGCCTTACAAATGCTGTGAAAAGAAGAGAAGCAAAAAGCAAAGGAGAAAAGGAAAGATATTCCCATTTGAATGCAGAGTTCCAAAGAATAGCAAGGAGAGATAAGAAAGCCTTCCTCAGTGATAAATGCAAAGAAATAGAGGAAAACAATAGAATAGGGAAGACTAGAGATCTCTTCAAGAAAATTAGAGATACCAAGGGAACATTTCATGCAAAGATGAGCTCAATAAAGGACAGAAATGGTATGGACCTAACAGAAGCAGAAAATATTAAGAAAAGTTGTAAAAGACTGGACAAAAAAGATCTTCATGACCCAGATAATCATGACGGTGTGATCACTCACCTAGAGCCAGACATCCTGGAATGTGAAGTCAAGTGGGCCTTAGGAAGTATCACTATGGACAAAGCTAATGGAAGTGATGGAATTCCAGTTGAGCTATTTCAAATCCTGAAAGATGATGCTGTGAAAGTGCTGCCCTCAATATGCCAGCAAATTTGGAAAACTCAGCAGTGGCGAACAGGACTGGAAAAGGTCAGTTTTCATTCCAGTCCCAAAGAAAGGCAATGCCAAAGAATGCTCAAACTACCACACAATTACACTCATCTCACACGCTAGTAAAGTAACGCTCAAAATTCTCCAAGCCAGGCTTCAGCAATATGTGAACCGTGAACTTCTAGATGTTCAAGCTGGTTTTAGGAAAGGCAGAGGAACCAGAGATCAAATTGCCAACATCTACTGGATCATTGAAAAAGCAAGAGTTCCAGAAAAACATCTATTTCTGCTTTATTGACTATGCCAAAGCCTTTGACTGTGTGGATCACCACAAACTGTGGAAAATTCTGAAAGAGATGGGAATACCAGGCCACCTGACCTGCCTCTTGAGAAACCTGTATGCAAGGTCAGGAAGCAACGGTTAAAACTTGGCATGGAACAACAGACTGGTTCCAAATAGGAAAAGGAGTACATCAAGGCTGTATACTGTCACCCTGCTTATTTAACTTATATGCAGAGTACCTCATGAGAAACACTGGGCTGGATGAAGCACAAGCGGGAATCAAGATTGCCAGGAGAAATATCAATAACTTCAGATATACAGATGATACCACCTTTATGGCAGAAAGTGAAGAAGAACTAAAAAGCCTCTTGATGAAAATGAAAGAGGAGAGTGACAAAGTTGGCTTAAAGCTCAACATTCAGAAACCTAAGATCATGGCATCCGGTCCCTGCCAGAGTCCAGCTCCAGCAGCCAGGGAATCAGCCTGAAGGGGTGAGCGGTGTCGGCAGACGATGATGTAGCCTCTGACTCATAGTAAGGAACTACATGTTTATTTCAAGCTTCCGGTTTTCTTTTATACTTTGACAAAAGCATTAGGTCAGAGGTTTGACAGTTTTAGTTTCCCCCACCCAGATTTACTGTCTTCAGAAATTATTGTTGCCCTACAGAGTTCCTGTTTCAGCGATTCTCTCAGAATTGGCTTTACTATCTATTATCTACTTTCTCTTATGTGTCCTATACTTAACTTGTGATTACATTGTAACTCATGCTACATTCCTCAGTTTATTTCTTATCTTTCTAAATCCTGTTTGCCCCTAGCATCTTAAGATCACTATCTTGTAAAAAGCCTTCTCAGTTCAGTTCAGTTCAGTCGCACAGTCGTGTCCGACTCTTTGTGACCCCATGAATCGCAGCACGCCAGGCCTCCCTGTCCATAACCATCTCCCGGAATTCACTCAAATTCACGTCCATCGAGTCAGTGATGCCATCCAGCCATCTCATCCTCTGTCGTCCCCTTCTCCTCTTGCCCCCAATCCCTCCCAGCATCAGAGTCTTTTCCAATGAGTCATCTCCTCACATGAGGTGGCCAAAGTATTGGAGTTTCAGCTTTAGCATCAGTCCTTCCAAAGAACACCAGGGCTGATCTTCAGAATGGACTGGTTGTGTCTCCTTGCAGTCCAAGGGACTCTCAAGAGTCTTCTCCAACACCACAGTTCAAAAGCATCAATTCTTTGGTGCTCAGCTTTCTTCACAGTCCAACTCTCACATCCATACATGACCACTGGAAAAACCATAGCCTTGACTAGACGGACCTTTGTTGGCAAAGTAATGTCTCTGCTTTTGAATATGCTATCTAGGTTGATCATAACTTTCCTTCCAAGGAGTAAGCGTCTTTTAATTTCATGGCTGCAGTCACCATCTGCAATGATTTTGGAACCCCCAAAAATAAAGTCTGACACTGTTTCCACTATTTCCCCATATATTTCCCATGAAGTGATGGGACCGGATGCCATGATCTTCATTTTCTGAATGTTGAGCTTTAAGCCAATTTTTTTCACTCTACTCTTTCACTTTCATCAAACTACTGCACAACTGCACTCATCTCACACGCTAGTAAAGTAATGCTCAAAATTCTCCAAGCCAGACTTCAGCAATACGTGAACTGTGAACTTCCAGTTGTTCAAGCTGGTTCTAGAAAAGGCGGAGGAACAAGAGACCAAATTGCCAACATCTGCTGGATCATAGAAAAAGCAAGAGAGTTCCACAAAAACATCTATTTCTGCTTTATTAACTATGCCAAAGCCTTTGATTATGTGGATCACCACAAACTATGGAAAATTCTGAAAGAGATGGGAATACCAGACCACTTGACCTGCCTCTTGAGAAACCTATATGCAGGTCAAGAAGCAACAGTTAGAACTGGGCATGGAACAACAGACTGGTTCCAAATAGGAAAAGGAGTACGTCAAGGATGTATATTGTCACCCTGCTTATTTAACTTATATGCAGAGTACATCATGAGAAATCCTGGTCTGGAAGAAGCTGGAATCAAGATTGCAGGAAGAAATATCAATAACCTCAGATATGCAGATGACACCACCCTTATGGCAGAAAGTAAAGAGGAACTAAAAAGCCTCTTGATGAAAGTGAAAGAGGAGAGTGAAAAAAAGGCTTCTAGCTATTCTTAATTATTCCTAAACTCTAAACTCAGCAAACTTCTTTTGCCATAAATATTTCCCTCACAAACAGGTCTCAGAAAATAATCCTTCACATGGCCTCAAGCTGTGGCCTACGTGCTCATCCTGGGACATTCTTTGTAAAGATCCTTGAACAAATGTCAATAGTTACTTTATAGATTATTTTCTGGGCACAACTGCAGAAGGCCTTGTGCTTTATCATGCTTCTCTCAAGCACCTTAACATTCTTTCCAGCCAACTCAACTGAAGAAAGGAAAGAACAAATCAGAATCACAAGGCCTAACTCCTTCATCCTGGGACCCTGCCTGTGAGATGAGGAGAGGTGGTTGGGGCCGTGCCTCCATTTTGTCAGTAATGCCTAACGTGGCTCCCGACCGGTCCCATCACTTCATGGCAAATAGATGGGGAAACAGTGGAAACAGTGTCAGACTTTATTTTGGGGGGCTCCAAAATCACTACAGATGGTGACTGCAGCCATGAAATTAAAAGGCACTTACTCCTTGGAAGGAAAGTTATGACCAACCTAGACAGCATATTCAAAAGCAGAGACATTACTTTGTCAACAAAGATCCGTCTATTCAAGGCTATGGTTTTTCCAGTGGTCATGTATGGATGTAAGAGTTGGACTATAAAGAAAGCTGAGTGCAGAAGAATTGAAGCCTTTGAAGTGTGGTGTTGGAGAAGACTCTTTCTTGAGAGTCCCTTGGACTGCAAGGAAATCCAACCAGTCCAGCCTAAAGGAAATCAGTCCTGGGTGTTCATTGGAAGGACTGATGTTGAAGCTGAAACTCCAATATTTTGGCTACCTGATGCGAAGAGCTGACTCATTTGAAAAGACCCTGATGTTGGGAAAGATTGAAGGCAGGAGGAGAAGGGGACGACAGAAGATGAGATGGTTAGATGGCATCACCGACTCAATGAACATGAGTTTGGGTAAACTCTGGGAGCTGATGATGACAGGGAGGCCTGGCATGCTGTGCTTCCCGGGGTGACAAAGAGTCAGACACGACTGAGCGACTGAACTGAACTATATAGTTCTCTTGGCTATATTTCTCTAAAATTGTAAATCATGCATAAGTATCACCTCAGGCACTATAAATGTTTGAAAATAAAATTTTTCATTTACTCTGGTCACTAAAACAGGAAAGTATGTCAGTACATTGAATAATAGTTTTCTCAAAATGCAGAAAACAAATCTGATTGACTTCCAGCTAACTAAAAAAATATATTCCAAAGTATCCTATCCTACGAGTTGTATATGTTATCTAGATTAGCTTTCTTTTTCAAGTTTTTGTAATTGTACACTTGCACCTTTGCCACTAACTTTAAGTTAGGCCTTTTGTTTTTGGAGGATAGGAAGTTTGACATAGATAGTGTCCTGAATGCTACAGACCACAGTATTAAATTGCTACAATTATATGAGACCTATATGTTGTAGTTTTACTTGCATGTATCTATGTATGTTTATCTGGTGTTGGGGCCATCGCAAAATATGCTTCAATGGCATATTGACTATTTTGAATTAAAGTTACTTAAAAAAATGAGCAGTGCAAGAGGGACACATTGACCTCTCCTCTTTCTCTGAAGGTAGGAAATAAATTTCCCATGTTAAATGTGCCGTCCTTGTACCCGGAGGTAGAAAGACAGGGAATTCAGGGCCCAGAGCTTGTATAAATAAACCTTGTCACTTCTTTACTAACTTACTACCCAAGTCTAAACTTTGCTTAAATTCCTTACTAATTAAGAACCTAAGCCTGAGTTTGTCCTGTCAAATCCTCAGAAATTTTCTTCATGTAAAAGAAAAACATACAAAAACTCCCTGCTTTGGGTTACTAAGAGCATCATTTTATGATCTGTGTGCATGAAATTAAGTTGCTTTTTCTACTGTTATCTCTCATGTGTAAATTTTATTATTAGTTCAGCCATAAGAACTCAGGAGGCGTAGAAGGGGAAATTTTGCCCTTGTCTCCAAAGACAGTTGTATGTATACATTAAATTCACAGATGTACACTACATTGTTGCTTAAAACTCCAATGTTGGCAATTTAAAGACTATTTTATTACTAATAATGGCTTAATACCTAAAACTGAACAGAGTTGGTCACAAGGTAAATTAACCAGGGAAATATGCCAATTTTGACTTCATTTCCATCCTATTGAATGATTGCATTCATTCTCTTTAGATTTCAAGCTCTTCATTCTACTGTTCCTCAACACTCTTTATAGAATTCCAGCTTGCTTTCCACCTATCTTTTAACAGTTTAACGTAGATGGCTGGATCAAGTCCATTGTTCCAATTGTATGTAGCTTAAAAAGCTCTGCAGTATTTTACTCTTTCCATTGTATCTGGCTTCCCTGAGTGCTCTGCTCACTGCATTTTACTCCTATTCTGTTTTCTAAACCCATTTATGCCTATTCTTTCTGAAGACATTTGTTCATCTGGGCACTCAAATTGACTTCTCCCCATTTTATTTTCTTAACTAAAAATGCACCATTAAGGTTGATTGAAATCATTTAAGGAACTTCATAAAAAAGTGAAAGGCCATAGGAAAGTAGGCTACCAATGTTTGTAAATACGTTTTCAGCCACACTGATAGGATGAAATAATAAATAATTAGAAACTTTAAAACGTTATTGATATATTTTTTTACAGATTAGTTTTTTTTTGGTTATTCTTTGAGAAACATATTTGTAAAACATTTGAGGGCAGGGACGGAAGAGGGGGTATTATGTTATAATTAAAGATAAGACAAATAGTAGAGCCAAACTACTAAAATTATTTAAAACATTTTAATGTTTTACAGTAAGCTAGATGTAAAACATACAGGTCCATGATTAAAATCCATAGTTTTAAACCACATGATCTTAATTTTTTTCTATTTAAAAGACAGATATTGTTATTTAAAAATAAATGTAACCAGAATGGTTTACAAAACTATAAACTATAAATGATTCATTTAAGATCATCACTGACCTTTTTTCCTATTTGCAATGTTCAAAAATGGAACTCTGTTGGTAAGACATACTTTAAACATTTGGAAATTCATTAGAATCATAAAATTAAAAAATTGAATAAAATGTACAATATTATTTGTGAAAAATACTTCACATCCATTTTCATTTTGTTTGATCAAAATGAAATTAATTTTTAAAAGTTATCAAAATGTCATTGCAATGGATCTTTATTCAGAGCACTTTAGAAACAAATACTCTTATTTTCAGTGATACAATATAAGGAAAATTATTCTAATTTAAAATTAGCATTTCAGAATCACCAGTATTTTATATGGAAATGATGCTGATGATTTGCTTTTGTTTGTTTGTTTTTGAATTTGCTTTTTTATTTACCTAAAAGAGCATATAGTTAAGGTAATTCCTAATAGATTACATGTGAATAATAAATAATTTGACTTCAGGTAATTAATACTTTCAAAGCGACTTTTAATTTCCTTTGAATGTATTATTCTATTTTTAGGTTACAGAATTTTATGTTTTTGCTATAAAATCATTTATTTTACTTTAATTATAAGGAAAAATCATCACTAAAACAAAATTTTGAGTTAAAAAATGCACAAATTGGGCCAGAGAAATATCTTTTCTGTAGTTTACAAAATAATTTTATCCATAAATCAAAGAAAAAGAGGAATAGTATAATATTTGTAATTCATATTTTTATAAGATTAAAAACTTCAGAAATAAAATAGTAATAAAATAACTATGTACTTTTGCTGCCCTAGTTCCAAAAGGCAACTGAAAACTAAAACTGCAATTTGGTATATTTTTTTTCTTTAAAATACTTCAATAATGTGGGTGTGTCTAGAGGGTATTATGCTAAGTGAAATAAGTCAGGTAGAGACAGAAAAATACCATATAATCTCATTTATGTGTAGAATCTAAAAAAACAAAATGAAAACAGATTCATAGATACAAATAATGGGTAGTTGCTAGAGGGGGAAGCAGATAGGAGAAGAGGGTGAAAAAGGTGAAGTAGATTTAAAGCCACAAGCTTCTAGCTGTAAAATAAATAAGCCAAGTGATGTAATATACAGCATAAGGAATATGGTCAATAATATTGTTAATAACTTTGTATGGGGACAAATGGTCACAAATCTTATAGTGGCAAACATTTCATAGTGTATGTAAATGTCAAATTGCTATGTAGTACACCCAAAACTAAACATAATATTGTACATCACCTATATATCAAATTTTTTAAAAAGAAACAAACTTTCAATAATAGAGAAAAGTATAGAGAGATGATGGCTTCTCTCATAGCTCAGTTGGTAAAGAATCCACCTGCAATGCAGGAGACCCCAGTTCGATTCCTGGGTCAGAAAGATTCACCAGAGAAGGGATAGGCTACCTGAGAGGGTAACAGGCAGAAACCCTGGGTCGGAAAGATCCTTGGAGAAGGGGTAGGCTACCTGAGAGGGTGACAGGCAGGAAGGCCAGGGGTCTCCAAATGGAGGAAACCAGCTGCAAGTGTCAGACTTTATCTCTCCCTTAAGCCACAGGCGGAGAAGGCAATGGCACCCCACTCCAGTACTCCTGCCTGGAAAATCCCATGGATGGAGGAGCCTGGAAGGCTGCAGTCCATGGCGTCGCTGAGGGTCGGACAAGACTGAGCGACTTCACTTTCACTTTTCACTTTCATGCATTGGAGAAGGAAATGGCAACCCACCCCAGTGTTCTTGCCTGGAGAATTCTAGGGACAGGGGAGCCTGGTGGGCTGCCATCTATGGGGTCGCACAGAGTCGGACACGACTGAAGTGACTTAGCAGCAGCAGTAAGCCACAGGAGGAAATAAACTACAAAGCATCAGATTATTTTCCCTTCTCTATACAAAATTAAAAGGAGGTTTTTCTTAAAATTCTGTGTTGCCATGACGACACCTGAACTTAACTTTTCTCAAACCTTGAGCTAACCAATGCGTTTTTCTTATGGAAATGTTTTTCTTAAGCTATGTTAATGAAACTATGTATTTGCTTTAGAATTTGCCTTTCTTCAAAATGGTTCCACCTAACTTTTTTTCTTTTCTCAAACCTTGGGCTGATAATAGTTCAGCAAACCAGTATTCATATCAATTGTTTTATGGCTGGGGGATGACACACCTCTTGCCATCCTATCTCAAAAATGCATATTGTGGGAGAGGGGCCTAGTGAAACTCCCTCAGCCTTGAGCTGTCCCTCTTATCTGATTAATAGCTTTCTAACAGCCATGAAATTAAAAGATGCACACTCCTTGGAAGGAAAGTTATGACCAAACTAGACAGCATATTAAAAAGCAGAGATATTACTTTGCCAACAAAGGTCCGTCTAGTCAAGTTTTTCCAGTAGTCATGTATGGATGTGAAAGTTGGACTATAAAGAAAGCTGAGTGCTGAAGAATTGATGCTTTTGAACTGTGGTGTTGGAGAAGACTCTTGAGAGTCCCTTGGACTGCAAGGAGATCCAACCAGTCCATCCTAAAGGAGATCATTTCTGAGTGTTCATTGAAAGGACTGATGTTGAAGCTGAAACTCCAATACTTTGGCCACCTGATGGGAAGAGCTGACTCATTGGAAAAGACCCTGATGCTGGGAGAGATTGAGGGCAGGAGGAGAAGGGGAAGACAGAGGATGAGATGGTTGGATGGCATCACTGACTCAATGGACATGAGTTTGGGTGAACTCCAGGAGTTGGTGATGGACAGGGAGGCCTGGCATGCTGTGGTCCATGGGGTCGCAAAGAGTTGGAAACGACTGAGTGACTGAACTGAACTGAACTGAACAGACATAAAACATCTTGCTAAAGACTAGCAGGGGGGCACCCTTTCTGCCCCCTTCTGATGTCTGTCAGAAATTTTGTCTATCTCTTTTATACTTTATTAAAACTTTATTAAAAGACGCTTGCTCCTTGGAAGAAAATTTATGACCAACCTAGATAGCATATTGAAAAGCAGAGACATTACTTTGCCAACAAAGGTCCGTCTAGTCAAGTTTTTCCAGTGGTCATGTATGGATGTGAAAGTTGGACTATAAAGAAAGCTGAGTGCTGAAGAATTGATGCTTTTGAACTGTGGTGTTGGAGAAGACTCTTGAGAGTCCCTTGGACTGCAAGGAGATCCAACCAGTCCATTCTAAAGGAGATCAGCCCTGGGATTTCTTTGGAAGGAATGATGCTGAAGCTGAAACTCCAGTACTTTGGCAACCTCATGAGAAGAGTTGACTCATTGGAAAAGACTCTGATGCTGGGAGGGATTGGGGGCAGGAGCAGAAGGGGACGACAGAGGATGAGATGGCTGGATGGCATCACCGACTTGATGGATGTGAGTGTGAGTGAACTCTGGGAGTTGGTGATGGACAGGGAGGCCTGGCGTGCTGCGATTCGTCAGGTCACAGAGTCGGACACAACTGAGCGACTGAACTGAACTGAACTGAAAATTTTATTACACAAAAACTGTGAATGGTCAAGCCTCGTCACTGGCCCTGGATTGAATTCCTCTCCTTTGGAGGCCAAGAATCCTGGCATCTTTCATGGCTCAGCAACAACCTTTCATACCCACTCCAGTATTCTTGGGCTTCCCTTGTGGGTCAGCTGGTAAAGAATCTTGCCTGCAATGTGGAAGACCTGAGTTCGATCCCTGGGTCATAGTTAAAAGGAGATCATCCCAAATTCTAAGTTTTATAGCAGAGTAATTTAAAAAAGTCAGCCAGTTTCTACACCAAAACAAAACAATATTAAATTCACTGACTAACAGAACTCAGACACAAGTGCTTGCTTCTACTCTTATAAAATTATAATTTACTTCTTTTTATGTAACATTTAATTGGAGCTAAGAGCCTACAGCATGACTAAACAGTAAGATCTAATGTTTTAAAACATTAAACACTTCTCATAGTGTATGATAGCTTATGAGTAAATAGTGAAATGACATGTTACTTAAATATAAGGACTATTTTAAAACTAGTCACGAGTGCCTGCAAACACACACACACACACACACACACACACACAGCCACACTAAATATTCTATGCAAGGGTATGTTCACAACCATAGTTAATTTTGTGTAAGTAGTAGAAAAATAAAGTAAATAATAAAAGTTATAATTAACATTTACAGTCAATCTTCATAGAAGTCAGAAGACTACTTCATAGAAATCAGATCACTTCGACATCTACATACTGTTCAGCAATGCAGTTTCCTTGCCTATAGTTAAAGGGCCCTAATTTTTAGCTTTCCAGATTGTTTGTAGAATTGTCCTTTAATTTAAAACAAATCATTTTATTATGCATTTGACTGCACTCAAACTTATCAAGACATTTGCTAGGGGGTAAAGAACTAATTTTACTGTAGAAATTAAACATTTTCCCTAAGCTAAATACACTGAAAGAAAATGAATAGTTTGCAGTTTCTACACACATTAGGGAGCAACAACAGCTGATTCAACAGCACATTAGGAATGATTACATACCAGTTCATTTGCAGTAATTGAAAAAGCAATGAATTTAGAGTTGAAAGAATATAGAATTTGGTGTGATATCTTTTCCTGTTAAGGCCCTTTTTTTTTTTTTTTTTTTAATCTATGAATGGAGACAGTGCACGCTGTATCTACTTCATAAGTTATTAGGATTGTTGTTGTTTGTCATTTAGTCACTAAACTGTTTTGCAACCCCATGGATTATATAGTCCACCAGGTTCCTTTGTCCATGGGATTTCCCAGGCAAAAATACTGGAGTGAGTTGACATTTCCTTCTCCAGGGGATCTTCCCAACCCAGGGATCAAACCCGAGTCTCCTGCACTGGCAGACAGATTCTTTACCACTGAGCCACTAGGGAAGCCAAAAACATAGACAAGTGGTTTATAAAAATAAGCACTACTTGCTTGTTTTGTTATAATTGGTGGTGAAGTGTATTATGAATAATGTAAAATTTCACAGTGGATTTACTTAAAAAAATCACTTAGAGCAGATCTAAAGCAGATCTGTAAAAACATCTCTCATATTCAATCATATTTTCATTTGTTTTGTTGAATAGGAAGGGGATGAAGTTATATTGCTTTAAGAACTTCACATACCAACAGCTTAACCTGTCTGGGCATTCCTAGGGGAGTATGTTGTATCATCATCTGCTTTCATGGTAGAAAAATCTTCAGAACTACTATGCCAATCGTCTTAGTAATCATCCCCTCATTGCTTTCATATGGAATTATTTATTATATTTAATATTAAAATGTTCTTAAGGTTGAGTCAGTGTCTTGTTTCTGTACAGCACCCAGAAATGCCTAAATATGTTTGTTATTATTCTCAGTGTTTGTTACTATTAAGTATTACAAATTTACTTTCAGGAAGAAATTCAGATTAAAATGTTATAATAAAAATATCTCAATTGAACAGTGTGTTCATAAAAAGTCAAATGGTAGATCTCAAATATATTAGAAATGCATAGAAAAAGTGGCTAAGGAAAAAAAATTTCAAACATTAAGTGGATGCTGAATAAGATATGTTTTTCCTGCTTTATACTTTTCTACTCTTATAAATTTTTCTCCAGTGAAAACCTGTTTTTCCCATCCAGTTTATTATTTACAAAGACATTTTTTACTATAAAAGTAGAATATACTGAGCATTTCACTTACACATAATCATGAGAGGAAGAAAAAGCAAATGATGTCAAGTTAGTAGCAAATAATAATGAGCAGATGCTTATCACAATACTAGTGAAAGCAGTTTTCAAAACTAAAGGGTGACAAAGACATCTTCTGGACATCTTAAGAACTGCATAGTTCCTTTTTAAACAAAGGATCTTATTTGTACCTTAGAGTAATAGTTTAAACACCACGCATTAAGAAGGGTAAAATCAATCTGTATTAGGTTTGAAATTTTAAATATTACATGATTAAGTTACAAACATACAGTATTTAAAGAAGACTCAAAATTATTGCATGCACATTGGAATTTCCAAAATATCCTTACAACTATTTCCAGATAGATTATAAAATACAAGTATTTTAGTAAAAATAATTTATTTTCATGGAAGGAACACATTAAATAATCTGAAAATTATATGCAATGTTGAACCGCTTCCTGAAAAATTTAAACAGAATACTTCATGAATCATGGAACCTTTTGATATAAATATGATTGGCAATTTAATCATTAAAAATAATAAATGTGTTTAATACATTCAAAACCACATTTGATTGATTTGAGATTTGTCCTAGTAGTATGCAATATAATTATTTTAGAAAAATTATTTCCAATGAAATATGAGTCCATATTTTAAATGTGTCCACTCATTTTGAACATCTGTTTACTTAGCCTACAACTTGTTTGTAAAATTATATCACTATGGGCACATTGAATGAATTTTGTATATGAAATAGGATTCTTTTATTCTTGTAGCATGAGTTGCACTCATAGTTAGCCACCTTTAGGAAGTATTGATGCCTATGATTTACATCTCTAAATAATTCTTAGGATAAACCCCGTTTAATGCTATTTTTTAAAAAAAAGTATAGTCCTAAAAAAACTAATCTGTAGTTCAACTAACAAAACTCAACCTGATTTAAGAATAGTTGTGTTTGGTAAGAAATGTATGCTTTAGTTTTAGATAAGCCTAAATGGATAGATATTCTACAAATGAAAACATACTTATTTCCTAAAATTACCTTTGCTTAGTGTCTTTATATATCAAGTCAAAATGAGATTTTACAACTAAATGCTTCCAATAACATGACTAAATATTTGATTCTTTGGACTTGATTTTCTGTCACTTGTATCTTTTCAAATTGTTGTATATTTCATGATTTTTCTAACATAGAAAATCAAATGAATAAGGTAACTGTAAAGAAGGTTTAAGAGAGGTGATATTAAATAAAATTCACCAAGGATGATAGAGATTATCTTCATATGGAACTGAAGTGCTTCAGTAATATAAGTACCATGATTATCTTATATATATTTTTTATCACCAACACTGTCTGCTAGTTTTTGCACAACTCCTAAGCAGAAATTGGTTTCTTGGTGTATATTCAGTTCTCTTTAGGCAGTTACATTCGATTTGATCTTGGAAAGTGGCTGCCAGGAATTCTGTCAGAAACAAAATATTTATGAGTTAAACAGTGGTGACAATTTCTTAATGGATCAGCTAACTTAAGGTAATTCTGAAGTGAATAATTTTTGTATTTTATATGTGTACAATTTCAAAAAGACACCACAAGAGAGAAAAATACCATGAGGATAACTCATTGATATAAAAATATGATATTAACATAAAGTGAAGTGCAAGTCGCTCAGTCACGTCCAACTCTTTGCAACCCCATGGGACTGTAGCCTGCCAGGCTCCTCTGTACATGGAATTCTTCAGGCCAGAACTGGAGTGAATTGCCATTCCCTTCTCCAGGGAATCTTCCTAACCAGGAATTGAACTGGGGACTCCTGCATTGCAGATTATCAGCTGAGCTACCAGGGAAGCCCGTGATATCAACATAGTATACTCAGTAAATATATACTTAGTGAGACATGCCTGATTATAGCAGGAAAGTCAGTACAGCAAGAGCCAGGCTTAATAGGTGTTCCAGAGACTGGCTACAAAGAAGCTGCTAAGTCACTTCAGTCGTGTCCAACTCTGTGCAACCCCATAGAAGGCAGCCCACCAGGCTCCCCCGTCCCTGGGATTCTCCAGGCAAGAACACTGGAGTGGGTTGCCATTTCCTTCTCCAATGCGTGAAAGTGAAGTTGCTCAGTTGTGTCTGACCCTCAGCGACCCCATGGACTGCAGCCCACCAGTCTCCTCTGTCCATGGGATTTTCCAAGCAAGATTACTGGAGTGGGGTGCCATTGCCTTCTCCGACAAAGAAGCTAGAGGGCAAATATTAACTGGAAATCTGGGTGGATAGGCTTTGGCAGCAGAGTGAAATCTTAAGAATATCAGGTTCCTTGGCCTTCAGCTGGTCTCTAGGACTAGGATCCAAACTGGAGGAAGGGCAAGTGGGAATTATAAGAAGTCTGAAGAATTTACATAATTCTCAGCCTTTGTGATTTCAGAGTTGAATTTATCTGTTGTTTAAAATATAAGTGAACTGCTTTGCATATTCAGGAAGTAGAAATGACTTGGAAGACAATACAATTAAAAGTGGTTCCCATAGTTGTTTCAATATTCCCTCACATAAGTACAAGGTGAGCACTATTCTACCTTGAAAGCCATTTCTGTTTGAATTATGATGTATACGCTGGACTTTGAGAAAGATTTGGTGAATGTGAGAGAATAAGCCTTATGCTGACAGTCTTCCCCCAGCTCACAGAGTAAATACATAATAGTATATAACAATATTTCCTATTTCTATACGTGATTAGCAAATTTGGGAGGTTTTATGATGAGAAGCAGACACTTTACTGTCTGAGCCACCAGGGAAGTCTATTTCTGCTTTATTGACTATGCCAAAGCCTTTGACTGTGTGGATCACAATAAACTGTGGAAAGCTCTGAAAGAGATGGGAATACCAGACCACTTGACCTGCCTCTTGAGAAACCTATATGCAGGTCAGGAAGCAACAGTTCGAACTGGACATGGAACAACAGACTGGTTTCAAATAGGAAAAGGAGTACATCAAGGCTGTATATTGTCACCCTGCTTATTAAACTTATATGCAGAGTATATCATGAGAAACGCTGGGCTGGAAGAAGCACAAGCTGGAATCAAGATTGCCGGGAGAAATATCAATAACCTCAGATATGCAGATGACACCACCCTTATGGCAGAAAGTGAAGAGGAACTAAAAAGCCTCTTGATGAAAGTGAAAGAGGAGAGTTAAAGTTGGCTTTAAAGCTCAACATTCAGAAAACGAAGATCACGGCATCTGGTCCCATCACTTCATGGCAGATAGATGAGGAAACAGTGTCAGACTTTATTTTTTTGGGTTCCAAAATCACTGCAGATGGTGACTGCAGCCATGAAATTACAAGACGCTTACTCCTTGGAAGGAAAGTTATGACCAACCTAGATAGCATATTGAAAAGCAGAGATATTACTTTGCCAACAGAGGTCCGTCTAGTCAAGGCTATGGTTTTTCCTGTGGTCATGTATGGATGTGAGAGTTGGACTGTGAAGAAAGATGAGTGCCGAAGAATTGAAGCCTTTGAACTGTGGTGTTGGAGAAGACTCTTGAGAGTCCCTTGGACTGCAAGGAGATCCAACCAGTCCATTCTAAAGGAGATCAGCCCTGGGATTTCTTTGGAAGGAATGATTCTAAAGCTGAAACTCCAGTACTTTGGCCACCTCATGCGAAGAGTTGACTCATTGGAAAAGACTCTGATGCTGGTAGGGATTGGGCAGGAGGACAAGGGGATGACAGAGGATGAGATGGCTGGATGGCATCACCGACTCGATGGACATGAGTTTGAGTAAACCCCAGGAGTTGGTGATGGACAGGGAGGCCTGGCGTGCTGTGATTCATGGGGTCGCAAATAGTTGGACACGACTGAGTGACTGAACTGAACTGATGATAAGAAGTGATATTAAAACACAGAATAGCTTTACCTTCCCTCATCCTGGTTGTTCTGGTACATCTGTGCACTTGGAGATGCCATATTCTGGTGCGATAAAAGAGATGGAGAGAGATTTATCCCCCTGAGTTGCCGAAAAGCTATTTCTGCATGGATGCTCCGAGGATTATTTGTTAGAATCCCTGCGTTCTTGGATTTTTTGTCTGAAATTAGAATTATGAAACAATGAAAGGCATTAATAAAATAAATTAATAAGCTATGGTTGTCCTTCAATTGACTGTATGCTATACACATTTCACAGCATGAATTAAAAATTTTAAATAAAAGTTAAAATTGGAATATATTTCTAGCACTTAAATGCTGTTTAAATTTTTCTGAGTTAGTGAATCAATTTGATATTTTCTTGGTAATTTTAAAAAATATAAATATCCAGAGCTGTGTGCTGTAAAGAAATACATAGATAAAGTGACCATACTTCTCAAGCAAAAATTGGGGTACTATACTCAGAAAATAGGAAAAAAATAGGACTTTTCCAGAAAATCTTAAAAAGTAGTTGCACAATGAATCTTAAAGATATCTCAGGAAAAAATTATGGAAATGAATCCAGGGTTGAACTAATCCCCAACCCCCACCCCCACCCCCCAAAAAAGATACTGAAGACATTCCTGAAGATGATAGTGATGAAACTGTACTCTTAAGGAGGCTAATAACAATTTGGTATACCAGTTTTACTGATAGTTATGTCTTCTGGACAAAAGCATTAAAATTCTCACTATGATTAAATCTTAAAGCTATAAGGAAGCAGAAGTATAAAGAATAAGTTTAAAAATAACATCTTAGACTAAATTATATTGGATTTTTAAAAATTGAGTTTCTTTTTAGAATAATTGCATAGAAAGATCTACTATTCTTAGTAGGGTTTTAGATCATTTTATCATTATTGTGATACTCAGTTTTAGAATTTTATTGTCTAACAGTAGTCTGAGGCAAAGTGAGATGTTAAAAAGAATGGAAGAGGTGAGCCCTCAGGGAAAGAGTTGTTCAGTCACTAAGTCATGTCCGACTCTGCATCCCCATGGACTGTAGCACACCAGGTGCCCCTGTGCCTCGTTATCTCCGGGAGTTTCCCCAAGTTCATGTCCATTGAGTTGGTGATGCTATTTAACCATCTCATCCTCTGCTGCCCTCTTCTCCTTTTGCCTACAGTCTTTCCCAGCATCAGGGTCTTTTCCAATGAGTCAGCTCTTCGCAATCATATGGACAAAGTATTGGAGCTTCAGCTTCACCATCAGTCCTTCCAATGAGTATCCAGGGTTGATTTCCTTTAGCAATGACTGATTTGATCTCCTTGCAGTCCAAGATACTCTCAAGAGTCTTCTCCAACACCATAGTTCGAAAGCATCAATTCTTCGGTGCTCAGCCTCCTTTATAGTCCAACTCTCACGTCCATATATGACTACTGTAAAGACCATAGCTTTGACTATACAGACCTTCATTGGCAAAGTGATATCTCTGCTTTTTAATACACTATCTAATTTTGTCATAGCTTTCCTTCCAAGAAGCAAGGTCTTCTAGCTACCCCCAATTTCATAAAAATGATAGCCAGACAACATCTGGAATTAGGGAAAAGGCTTCATCTAAGCCTGAATGCAAATGTAATAATAGAATGAACCATTTCCATGCCTTGACATTTTAATATACTTCCTTCCTTTACAGAGCTACCTCTTGAAACACTTCCCTACTAATAGCTTCATGAATATACAAAATAATATTGTGGTTTCAAGGATGAAGTTTGATCTTCTCTTTGTAAGACACGTTTTGAGCGCCAAGAGTCTGTTGTTATGAATATTTTTAAACCTCTACTTTTAGCAGAATGCACTACAGGTTTTAGTAGTCATTTGCTATGAAATACACAAAATGGAATAAAAGCTTTGAAAGGAAATACCAAGAAAAATCCAGTAAGTATCACAAAGTTCTAAGTGCAAGCAAATCTTTAACTACAACATATTAGTAGCTGAGTAGAACCAAAAAATACAATAGATTCTTTGAAATCAGAATGATCACATGAAACTTGAACACAAATTCACTTTTAGGAAGTGTAAATTTGTAAATTTAAAATAGGCAATTTTAAGTAGTATTAGAAATCAAAGTGAGATTTTTGTATCAAATGGAGTGTTTTTTTTGTTTTGTTTTTTACATTCATTCAGAAACTCTCAAAATACCTTCAACTTCAGGAGTTAAAGTGAAGTCAGATCCCAAGTAATGGCTAAATCCACCAGGCAGAATTACATTTGTTATCTTTATGGGAGGAGCTTTCATTTGGCTAAACGATGTACCATCCACAGGAGAGCTGGTAACAGGAATAAACTACATGATAAAAACAAAAGTTAAGAACACCTTGCCTCTAAAACTCAGATCAATAGGCTTAGCCTTACCACAAGCCCCATTTGAAATTCAACTTAAAATTTTTAGGTCAGAAATTAAATGGTTGCCTTAACTCAGAGTTGGTAGAGAGGCAAAAACAGTGAAATAGACAGCCTTTGGGGTCCTTAACCCCCCATCAGAACCTTATTTTTTATTTTTTTCAGACTGCATTGTACGCATCACTACAATTTAGTGTGATGGCACCTCCCCATTCCAAAGGGTCCTAACATGGTAATATAAAATTAGGAAAATGAGAAATAAGCCTTTCCTCTTTTGTAATATCTTTTTTTCTGAACAGGAGTTTCTGGATGGTAAGAGTTATATCTTCTACATCCTTGTACTCCTCACATTACCTCTTCAATTGTCTTGCAGTTAATTAGTTTTTCAAAAACAAGTAAATAAAGTGGGGACTAAGGAAAGCATTTGGCTTCCCAGGCAGTGCAGTGGTAAAGAACCCGCCTGTCAATGCAAGAGACATAAGAGGTATGGGTTTGATCCCTGAGTTGGTAAGATCCCCTGGAGGCGGGCATGGCAACCCACTCTAGTAGTCTTGTCTGAAGAATCCCACAGACCTAGAGGAGCCTGGTGGGCTATAGTCCGTGGGGTTGAAAAGAGTCAGACAGGAATGAAACGACTTAACATAAGAAAAGCATCTTACAAGAATCACTTTTAGTGAGTGCACTAACCCTCTAAACAGTGTTTACATTTTGTGTTAATTGAGAATTAAAGTGAAAGTGTTAGCTATTCAGTCCGACTCTGGGATCCCATGGACTATATCCCACCAGCCTCCTCTGTACACAGGATTTCCGAATTAAGAGGTTAAAGAGCTTCAGGAATCAACAAATTAAAAGAGCTTCAGGAATCAACAGATGGAGGAGAGGGGTATTATAGACTGGACACTATTAGTGTCACTAATAGTGTCACTGGACACTTATTAGAAATGTATGCCTGCTCTGTCTTTAGTAAGACTGACCTCGTTTATACTTTAAAAAATATGAATTCTGAATATATAATTCAATTTATCTAGAGATATAGGCTTACGCATTTCTGTAAAATTATACATTTCCCTCATATTTCAGAAAATGTAACCAAAATGCAGCTTTGTCATGAGCACTAAGGTATCAGGCCTTTTAGTAAAGCAGATCCCAAATTCCTTAACTAATTCCTTCATTGGAGTTTCTTCCCATCACTAATCTAGAAAGCTGTCAAATTTCTTCTGAAACCAAAGCACCAAAATGTTATGGTTTAAAGGGCAACTTTAGATTTCATTTATTCCCTCTTTATTTGCTGTTAGAATAAAAGAACAACAGCAACTAAAACAAAGGACAATACATTAGAATGAACTGATAACACTTGAAAAGTATTCTATTCTTATGTCTTCTGAACAGCTAAATGAAATAATAACTCAATTTTGTTCTGGATAGGAAAATAAAAATTATTATTGTATCTTAAAAAATAGATTTATCTGAAATAAAGACTTCAAATACTCCCTTTATTTCACTAATCATATATAAATGAATATTAAAAAACCTAACTGTAAAATAAAAAGAAAATATATATATATATAGGATAAATGGAAAGATATTCTTTCTATTCTTACATATGGCACTGATTCAAATAGCAACAATAGGTATCTAGAATCACTGAAAACAAATCATAGTATGCTGCTGCTGCTAAGTCGCTTCAGTCGTGTCCGACTCTGTGTGACCCCATAGACGGCAGCCCACCAGGCTCCCCCATCCCTGGGATTCTCCAGGCAAGAACACTGGAGTGGGTTGCCATTTCCTTCTCCAATGCGTGAAAGTGAAGTCGCTCAGTCGTGTCCGACCCTCAGCGACCCCATGGACTGTAGCCTTCCAGGCTCTTCCGTCCATGGGATTTTCCAGGCAAGAGTACTGGAGTGGGGTGCCATTGCCTTCTCCGAAATCATAGTATACACTGGGGGAAATGTTAGTTCACTATATGATAAATAGAAAAGAACCAAAAAAAAACATTTAGTGAAATACACATCCATCAATGACTAAAATTTGAGTTTATGTTTTGTTTGTTTTTTTTTGCTATATTAAAGCAGTTAAAAATATATATGGAAACTGATATCTTTGAAGTTGCTCTGAGTGATTTCTTCATAAGGAATTTAGTATTTATGAAGTTATATGGAATTTTTTAAACGTAGCCAGCGTTACCTTAAAATAGAATTTATAAAATTTAATGTTACAATTCATACAGGTCTCTCACTGGAGGCCTCACATATGTGGTATGGTAGACATTATAATGCTACCCCCCACCAAGATGTCCACATCCCAGTCTCCAAAACCTGTGAATGCTTTATGTGGTATAATGGACTGTACAGATATAATTAAATTAAGGATTTTGAGATGGGGAGATTATGCCGTATTAACTAGGTAGGCCCATCACAATCACAAACATCCTTATAACAATGGAGAGAAGATGTTATGATGGAAGCTGAGGCCAAAGTTATGCTATTTGTTGGAAGAGGGCCACGAGCCAAGGGATGCAGATAGCCTCTAGAAGGCTGAAAGGCAAAGACCAAATTCTCTTGAGGAGCTTCCAGAAGATATTGCAGCCCTGCCAATACTTGTGCTTTTAGCTCTACAGGACTAATTTTTGGACTTAGGATCTCTAGAAATTTAAGATAATAAATTTGTGTTGTCTGAAGATACTAAAATTGGGGTAATTTGTTATAACAGCAACAAGAAACTAAAGTTTCCTTTAGTTTTTCACTTCTGGAAGGAAGAAGTGACTTGCTCATGGAATATAAGAGAAAGGGAAAGGAAGCTTAAATCTTTGGACTAAATTTTATTTGTTCTCTTTTTAAAGACTAGAGACTGTGACAATAATTTTGGTAGATGACATTTAGATGGTGCTCTCAATTGTATCATATAGATTAGTAGCTAACATTGTTTTTCACAAAGCATAGTTCTTAGAAAAACTTTTGTAGATATAACCTGTATATGAACCAATTTCCTTTGCCTAATCTAGATAATCTTTATTAACATTGTACAACTGTAAGTTTCACATGTCTCTACAGCTATTTTGATCTATAATAGAATCCCCTTGGTTAATAAAAAAAAAAGTCCAGGAAATAATAAGAATTAGACCTTTAAAAGATTTTAAAACATAAAAGTACATGGGCCCACCCATCTTTGGATGAAGGGCCAACGCCTTTTCTGTAAGGAAGTATCCTTTGCCTGGTATTTGGTCTGACTGATAAAGCCATCACAATTTCCAGTTTGGTTTCATTAAAGTAACAAGAATTCAACAACATATGGAGAAAATTTGAATACAAGAAACTGCCTAGATTTTTAAAAATTTCCCCACATATTTTATCTGACTTTTTATAATTCTCTCCCTTATTTTGCAGGGTTTTTTTTCTCCCAACCTAATTTGATATTATTTGTGTATGTGTGTAGTTGATCTTTGTCCAGATTCTGCAGAGGATTTCATTTGGTTTTCAAAAAAACATGGAAATAATAATTTAAAATGTGTATTTGTATATTTATTTAAAATAAAAGATTGGCGTAAGTTTTTGAAAAAACACAGCCAACTTTTAATAAATCTGTGATTCTATTGCTGAAGGCAGACGTCAGAGAGGAGCCTACTAGTATTAAATGCTAGGAATTGGTTAGTTTGTTTTATAGAGGGAATGGAGAGTGTGGGGTAAGCCAAGCATCTACAGTAGTCTTATCTCTTTCCTCTTCAATTAACTTTTAAAAGTAATCTTTGTTCACTGACTAATGCCCTTGCTCTCTGGCTTCAACTTACATTAGAGGTTTACTTACATTTCACTGCCCCACCCTAGTCCAGGTCTTCATAATTTCTCTCTTGGATTATCCTAAAAACCTCTTAGTTTATTTCTCTGCCTCTAGGCTTTTCTTCCTTAAACTTTTCAAAGGCACAGCTCTAATGATATTACTTCTTTGCTCAAAAACCATAGCTTTTCTGTGTTAAGTTTAGTCTTTTGAAGATGGCTATGAAAAATCCTGGTGGTCAATGATAGAATTACCAAATGATATGCTTCTGTGGCTTCTTCCCTCTCTAACCTCTTCCCTATCACAGTCAGATATCTTACTAGGATTCATGGGCAAAAGGTCCATGAACAATAAAACTCTTTCCATTTAGGAGATAGAAAGGGAAAGAGTTTTATTGTTAGTCACAGTTTATAAGAGTGATATGTTATAGTTTCTTAACTTCTAGCAGCACCTGACATATGGAACAAGAGGCACACGGTTTTAAATAACTTGCTCTACATTAAAGTATGTTTTTATAATAAACAGCTTTCCTAGTTTCTATGTGTGTGTATGTGCTCTATTCACCAGATCAAGTTGCTTTTGACAATAATCATTAAATACATACTAAAATAGTCTACAGAAGCATCATATACTAGATTTAAACATTTAAGTAAAAAACATGACATAATGTTCATCTACTACTAATTTATATATTTTAAAAGGAAAAGTGTAAATAATTATTACCGAATTTTTCTTTGCTTGTAGTTCAGAGAAGTGAAATTCAGCTTTTGCCCTATCATCTGAATTCACAGGAATTCCATCTAACATCTGTAAGTTAGGCAGTCGAAATATAAGCACGTGGCGATGTAGCATTTTTCTACAAATCTGAATAAAGTTAAAAGTAACAATTCATTCCTTAAAAAAGCTCTTTATTTCAATAATTAACCTTTATAGAGAAGGATATTTAGCACAGACAGCAAAGATGACAGGTAACAGCTAATATATAATATTAAATGATACAAATACAAACTCCCTTTTAAAAAGATTTCTCAATTTTCTGTTACGCTAAATGAAGATGAGAGCTTTTTTTTTTAAACCAAAGCTATGTGGAGGTTTAGTTTCTTTGAAGAGTATATGATATTGTTCATTAACTACAGGCAATCCCAACTCATGAATAGGATTATATTATAAAAGTTTACTTATAAGTAATTACTTTGAAACTTACAATTTCCCATAGGTACTATGCAATTTAATTCAATGCATATCTGTTAAACTGTATGAATCATCACTTCATAGTGTTAACCTACTCTAAAATTACTTGCATATATGCATGAGAAAGTGTGTGAAAGAGTTAACATAGTCAGTTTGAGGCTGTTAACTTTAGAAGGATCTGTTTGCAAGGGTAAGTTTTAACAAGTGTTTGGTACTTGGATTTTGGAAGATTTCCCACCATTCCTTAAGTGATAAAGGTAATTCATTATGCCTAGACTACTTTTACAAACAGTAGGATTCTTGTGCAACCTGCTTTCCTTCTCAGGTCCTGGAATTTTTGTATGTGATAGGCAGAGGGTACCTATGTGACAAGCCTCCAAAAAAAATCCTTGAAATCCATTAAATCTAATGGGATTTCCTGGTCAGAAAACAACATTTGTTATTGGGTGAGGAGTGTACACTGTGTGATTCCCTCATGTGAGGAAAAAAGCATAAGGAAGCTTGCACATGGATTCCTTGACTCTGGTTATGTTTTTTTTCTTCATCACCTGGCTTTGTATCCTCATTATGTCACAGTAATAAACCTTTAGCCATGAGTACAACTATATGCTAAGTCCCATGACTTTTAGCAAATCTTCTAGCAAATCTCTGAATATGGATATGATCTGGGGGACTGACAACACAGATGTATGCAGCACTGTTTGTGATTGAAAGAAAGGAAGGAAGGAAGAAAGAAACATTATCAAAAGGGAATAAATAATCTATTTTTTTAATGTAGTAGATACATATATATTAATGAAGAGTGATCTCTAAGTCATAAATTGAGTTTAAAAAATAACCACATTCTAGGCCACAAAGCAAGTTTCATAAAACCAAAGACTGTATAAAATGTCTCTTCTGATTAAAATATAGCAACACTAGAAATAAATTACAAAGAGATAACTAGAAATACATAACAGGTTTGAAATTATCACACTTCAATAATTCACAGTTAAAGAAGAAATCTTTTGTAAAGTAGATTCTAAGAAATAACTGGGAAAACACTACATACCAAAACTCTTAGGCTGTTGCTAAAGCAGTATTTTGTATCCTAACATTTATTAATTTAGAAGAAATATTAAAAGTTAATGAGTAGGCATTCTACTACTTCAGATTTTTTTTAAAGTAATTCCAAGAAACTAAAGATAGAGGGTAGAAATTAATGAACTAAAAAAAGAAAAATTATACTTGATAAATCCAAAATATGGTTATTTGAAGAGACTAGTATGATAGTAAGACTCCTCAAATACAAGAGCGAAAAAGCAAAAAAAATAATTTAGCTATGAAATAGGTGACAAAACACAGATATAATCAAGATTTTAAAAATTTATGAAAGTATTATGATGGAAGTACATTTAAAAGTTAGATAAAAGGACAATTTTATTGAAAAATGTAAGTTCTCAATATTGAACTTAGTATCTGTTCTTAATGGAGAAGGAAATGGCAACCCACTCCAGTATTCTTGCCTAGAGAATCCTGTGGACGGAGGAGCCTGGTGGGCTACTATCCATAGGGTCACACAGAGTCAGACATGACTGCAGCGACTTAGCATGCATGCATGCATTGGAGAAGGAAATGGCAACCCACTCCAGTATTCTTACCTGGAGAATCCCAGGGACAGAGGAGCCTGGTGGGCTGCCGTCTATTGGGTCGCATAGAGTCGGACACGACTGAAGTGACTTAGCAGCAGCAGCAGTGTATGTTCTTAAGTATACTGTAGTATATGTTCTTATCAGTTTAATAGAAAATGACAAGATATATATCCAATTCAGTTCAGTCTCTCAGTCGTGTCAGAGAATTTGAATAAGTTGTTCAAAGTCTAACTTCAAAAAATATTAAGTTCAAATGGTTTTAGAGATAAGATCTAATTATCCTTCAAGGAACATACAAGTCTTCTTTTATATAAATTAATTCATAGACTAGAAAAAGAGAGGAAGTGGAAGTGAAAGTCACTCAGTCATGTCCAACTCTTTGTGACCCCATGGACTATATAGTCCATGGCATTCTCCAGGCCAGAATACTGAAGTGGATAGACAGTTCCCTTCTCCAAGAGATCTTCCCAACCCAGGGATCAAACCAAGGTCTCCTGCATTGCAGGTGGATTCTTTACTAGCCAAGCCACCAGGGAAGCCCAAGAATACTGTAGTGGGTAGCCTATCCCTTCTCCAGGGGGTCGGTCCTCCCAACCCAGGAATTGACCCAGGGTCTCCTGCAATGCAGGCAGATTCTTTACCAACTGAGCTACCAGGGAAGTTCAACATATCTCTATGGAAATAAGTAAAATTATTATGATTTTATTCTCTTATGCTATTCTTTTCAAGTTGATCAATGCTGTTTTGCCTCATAAAATTAATTGGAGAGTTCTCTCTAGCTCAGCTGGTAAAGAATCTGCCTGCAATGGCAGGAGACCCTGGTTTGATTCCTGAGTCAGAAAGATTCCCCTGGAGAAGGGATAGGCTACCCCACTCCAGTATTCTTGGGCTTCCCTGGTGGCTCAGCTGGTAAAGAATCCGCCTGCAATGTGGGAGACCTGGGTTCAATCCCTGGGTTGGGAAGATCTCCTGGAGAAGGGAAAGGCTACCCATTCCAGTATTCTGGCCTGGAGAATTCCATGGACTGTATAGTCCATGGGGTCACAAATATGTTACATGAAATTTTAATAAATGAATCCAGTAAAGTATAAAAGATGACCAAGTAATATTCATCCCAGGAATTTAAGGATGGTTAGCACTATATTCTATTAATTTAATTTGCATATTAACAGATTAAAGATAAATACTATATTACCAATTAGTTAAAATCCAGTGTCCATTCCTGATAAGAACAAGTAGCAAACTGGAATTAGAAAGGGACTGCCTTAAAATGCTGAAGGTTATCTACCCATGGCCTATAGCAAACATCATATTTAATAGTGACAATTTAGAAGCATTCTTTGAAGTCAGTAACTGTGAGTGTGTTTATTGAATACTGTACTAGACGTCCTAGTCAGTACACTGAGAGGTGTAAAGGAAATAAAACCATATAGATTGGAAAGAAAGGTTAGAGTCATTGTTTGCAAATATTATGATTGTCTACAGAGAAAATCCAACAAAATTTACAATCCATTAGAATTTAAGAGAGAGTTCAGAAGCTATTTGGATAAAGAGTAATATGCAAAAAATCAGAATTTATATACTCTAGCAGCAAACAACTAGAAAAATATAAAAAAGATATTGTTTAAAACAGCTATTAAAAGAACAGAAATGAAAAAAAATAAAACAACAGGATGATTAAACCAAAGATGACTAAAACTTTTAGGAGAAAATCACAGATCTTTATTGAAGGACATAAAATAAACATAGGGATATTTACATTTGTGAATGAGAAGAATGAAAGCTAAAAATATTAGGGGAGACTGCTTACTGTGTTTCTTTCTTGGTGGAAGTAACTCTGTGATGTGGCACTACGGCTGTCTCAGTCCCTTCACTCCTCTACTTGGGGAAGTAGAGTGACTTAACTAATAAATCTGGGAAGATTAAACTGGTCATTTAGTTCCTGTCTTTTCTCTTCAGAAAGAGCTTATTGCTTTTGCTCCTGCAGGAGAAGCTCTCCTTCCATGTGGAAAGGCCTCAGTCAAACCATTCCCGCTACTGAGTCATCAGGATTAATTCTGGCAACTGTTGGCAGGGCCATTTGGCTTTGTCAAAATTCTAAACTAAGCACAACATTCTCACTTCTCTGTCTGCCACGGTCAAATTTCTCAGTTTGTTCAAATTTTAGGTGAGTAAGGGTGGTTGCTTATTTTATCCCTTCAAAGACTCCAACAGTAAAAGTGGCAAATTTTCCCCCAAATTAATTTATAAATACAATGCAATTCCAATTCCCAATTAAATTATCAACAAGATTCTCAGATAACTTGAGAAGCTGTTCCCTGAGACTCACAGGAAGTGTAAAGGTCCAAGGATAGCTAAGACAGTGAAGGAAAAAAGAGAGAAGAAGGAAGAGAGGGAAAATTAGAGGTTCCTACTCAACCGGATATCAAGACTTACTATAAAACTTAAGTAATTAACATAGACTGATAATGTTATAGGGACTGACAAATAGACCAATGAATACAAAATAGAACCAAGAAGTAGACCCTGTTGTATATGACAATGGCAATTTATATTGTAATCAGTTGGAAGAAGACACTAGTCAATAAGTTGTATTTGTCAATAATAAATTGGATAACTTGTCTGTGCATGTGGAAACAGATAAAATTAAATATTTTATCACAGTATATAAAAATAAATTATATACAACTATAGATTATATTTAAAGTAAATTAACTGATAAATTAGAAAAATAACACTCACTGGATTGCCATAAACTGTAAGTTCTCTGAGGGAAGATATACCATCAAGTTTTTCCAGTTCTGCCATATCCTATTAAAAATTAAGCAGTAAATTATTATTTGGTTATCCAACATCTTCAAATATATGCTGATTTGAAGTTATTATATGTAGGTGTTGGACTGTAATGAGTTGAATCTTCTGAAATGAGCTTGAGTGACAATATTCTGTATTGTTGATTAAAGATAGATCTGTTTACTATTGATTTCAAATACATGATTGGGTAAAGATGATGTGCCAACATGGAAAACAGGCCACACAGCAGTCCTTGTTAGGAAAGACCCTATTTTTTCAGAAGAGTTATGATCTATTCTAAAACTCAGATTGTATTTGGTTAATTCCTAAGAGGACTGACCTAGATGTATGGAAAAGGAGGTGAATTCTAGTCTAAACAATTTCAAAGGTATATATCAAGCACAACCTTAACCAGGATGGAGCATGTCATGTTGAATGGACTGAATACTGACATATTTGCTGGTAATATATATGGTAGAAAAACTGCTTCTCTAATTAAATGAGTTGCTTTTGCTACTGAATGGGATTATTTATCATTATTTAACATTGGTGAAAGTTTGCAAATACATTTTCGTTTTTGCAAAATTATTTTTAAAAACGCTATTGCTGACAAAATTTAGGCAACACAATCAGCTTAAGGTGGTTGCTGCTGCTGCTGCTAAGTCACTTCAGTCGTGTCCGACTCTGTGTGACCCCATAGATGGCAGCCCACCAGGCTCCCCTGTCCCTGGGATTCTCCAGGCAAGAACACTGGAGTGGGGTGCCATTGCCTTCTCCAATGCATGAAAGTGAAAAGTGAAAATGAAGTCGCTCAGTCCTGTCCGACCCTCAGTGACCCCATGGACTGCAGCCTTCCAGGCTCTTCCATCCATGGGATTTTCCAGGCAAGAGTACTGGAGTGGGGTGCCATTGCCTTCTCCATAAGGTGGTTGCTAGTTCACAGTAATGAAACGGTTCTTGATATGCTCCTATTCTTATTTGGAATGCCAAGTGGGTTTAGCCAATTCATCGAGTAACTATAAAAAAAATTTACACCTATTTTAGAGAAGGCCCCAAACCATGTGTATCCTTGAAATTATTAGTAAAGCTTGATACTGGGTAAAGTCTCAGATTCATATAAGTCTGATTTGACAAATCCTTTGTGTTAGCTCAATTTCTATCACTGAAAAGAGTTCCTATAGGAACGCAATTTTCCTAATTTAGATTTCTTCTAGATAAAGCTTTGAAAGAACCGTTGCCAGCTTTGGCATTCATCTTCTCAGATGAATGTTGTTTGAACCTTGATATATTGATTGTATGTTACTTTCTCTGTATATATATTTCCTAGTTGCTAGGTAGAAAAGGGTACTGCTCAGGCTTTTATATCACTCCAGAAAATCTTCCTGAACTTCAGCAAGTAGAGCCACAAACAAATATTAATCATGTATTTACTATGTACCAGGCACAATGCTATATATTAATACAAATTTGGGCAAGAAAGACTTGGTCCCTGCCCTTGTGGGGCAGTACACAGTTCAGTTTGTCTTCAAGGTTGTCTTAGAGGTATGGGAAGAAATAACAAAATTGGTACAAGGAGGGCTAACCAATCATCAGCGAAATACTAAGAGAAATGTTAGGATTGTGTATGATTATGTGTATACTTATCTGCATACTATCTCAGAATAGACCTTGGACAGGGCTGGTTGGGGCAGTGGCCTAATGGAAATAGGCTGAATTATGATCAGGTGAAACAAAGGCAGGAAGCCTTTAGTGGGGAAGATGAAACATTAAAGCCAAGTCAAAGTTCATTATCAGGAGTTGATTCAAACGTAACGTAGACCAAGTACAAATGTTAAGCTTAAAGGCCCAGAGGGAGTCTGGGGTTGAGATGCACAAACAGCTCAGACCAACAGCAGTCAGGAACTAAAAAGATCTCTTAGAGGATATCCAGGCAGATGCATGTGGGTTGGTCAGGTTTATAAGTCTAGAAGTAGGGTGAGCATTTCTGCATCCCAGAGTATTTACATGTCATATAAGTGATAAGTAGCTCACTAGCAAAATATTCATTGGTGTGTTTGACAGCTTTCTGTTTAGAGGGGTTAAGTCTTGCAAATCTTATAACAAAACAAAATAATGTTACCTGGATTTTATTATATCCTAGGAAGAGTTTCTCTAGTTTTACCAAAGGTTGTAATTTGCTCAGCTCTCGTAGTCTGTTTTCCTCCAGGTGAAGTGCCAACAGAGAGCTTGGTTTGGCAAAGGCACTGTCATTAAACGCTCTGATGCGGTTATGGTCCACTACCAATTCTTGAAGGACTTCTAAGTTGTCAAGTCCTTCAATTTGACTGATTTCATTTCCTGAAAAAAGGTAACTCATGATACGTCAAGTGAGCCCAAACTGAATAAGTTAACTATCTTTGTTTAAATATTTTTATCAAATGATTTTTTAAAAGTGAAGTATTAAAAGAACATGTTTCCAAGGAGAAAAACATTAATTTATAGGAAGGTAGCATCATCATCAAATAATACTAGGTAAAATTATTCCTTTATGTGTGAAAGATCAAGATACGATGTAGAAAATGTAGTGAATTGACCCAATCTGTCTCTTCAACAGTTAAGTGCTAAAATAGTTGATACTGATAAAAGTAGATGTATAAAATGGTGCAAAAGATATGCTTCCTAGCTCATACAACTCAGTAACAAGAAAAACAAGCAACCCAATTAAAAAATGGGCAGAAAACCTAAATAGACATTTCTCCAAAGAAGAAATACAGATGGCCAAGAGGCACATGAAAAGATGCTCAATATCACTCATTATTAGACAAAATGCAATTCATACTACAATGAAGTGCCACCTCACACTGATCAGAATGGCCATCATGAAAAAGTCCACAAATAGCAAATTCTGGAGAGGGTGTGGAGAAAAGGAAACCCTCTATACTACTGGTGGGAATATAAATTGGTGCAGACACTGTGGAGAACAGTATGGAGCTGCCTCAAAAAACTAAAAATAGAGTTGCCATATTATTCAGCAATCCCACTCCTAGGAATTTATCTGGAGAAAACAATAAACCAAAAAGATACTTCCACTCCAATGTTCACTGCAGCACTATTTACAAGAGCCACTTCCATTTACAAGACATGGAAACAACATAAATGTCCATAGACAGATGAATGGATAAAGATGTGGTACATGTATACAATGGAATATTACTCGGCCATAAAAAAGAATGAAATAATTTCATTTGCAACTACATGAATGGACCTAGAGATTATCAGGCTAAGTGAAATAAGTCAAAAAGAGAAAGACAAATACCATATGATATCACTCATATGTGGACTCTTGAGAGTCCCTTGGACTGCAAGGAGATCCAACCAGTCCATTCTGAAGGAGATC
This sequence comes from Bos indicus x Bos taurus, assembly GCF_003369695.1. NCBI lineage: Eukaryota > Metazoa > Chordata > Mammalia > Artiodactyla > Bovidae > Bos > Bos indicus x Bos taurus. Next base: position 66,052,927 of record NC_040085.1, on the reverse strand, counting down.
AGCCCTGGGATTTCTTTGGAGGGAATGATGCTAAAGCTGAAACTCCAGTACTTTGGCCACCTCACGCGAAGAGTTGACTCATTGGAAAAGACTCTGACGCTGGGAGGGACTGGGGGCAGGAGGAGAAGGGGACGACAGAGGATGAGATGGCTGGATGGCATCACTGACTTGATGGACCTGAGTTTGTGTGAACTCCAGGAGTTGGTGATGGACAGGGAGGCCTGGCGTGCTGGGATTCATGGGGTCGCAAAGAGTCGGACACAAGTGAGCGACTGAACTGAACTGAATCATCAGAAAACTGAGGGTCAGAGAAATTGTCTTGCTGAATGACATAACGGTAGCAACACTAGGCCTAACCTGGACCTTTTACGGTGCTGCTACTACTATGTCATTCAGTCTTTCACCCACTATTTATCCTCGTTTATTATTGGACTGAATTGTGTCTCCTCATATTTATATGTTGAAGTCCTAACCCCTAGTCCCTCAGAATGTGACTGTATTTGGGTTTTCAAAGAGGTAACTAATGTTAAATAAATGAGGTCATTCAGTTCAGTTCAGTTCAGTCGCTCAGTCGTGTCCGACTCTTTGCGACCCCATGAATCGCAGCATGCCAGGCCTCTCTGTCCATCACCAACTCCCGGAGTTCACCCAGACTCATGTCCATCCAGTCAGTGATGCCATCCAGCCATCTCATCCTCTAGGTGAGCACTAATCCAGTATCACTGGTGTCTATATGAAGAGGAGATTAGGACATAGACACAGAGGGGAAGACCATGCAAAGATACAGAGTACAATTACAAGTAAAGAAAAGAGGCTGCGGAAGTGACCAACCCTGCTGACATCTTAATCTTGGACTCTGGCCAAAAACTGTGAGGAAATAAATTTTTGTTGCTTAAGTCATCCAGTCTGTGGTACTTTGTTATGGCAGTCCTAGAAAACTAATAAATTACTGAATATGTGATTCCACTTTCTTGGAATTCTTCTCTTTGTAAGTTAACATATTTCATAGAATTTAAGATGTCAACATTGTTAAGATAGGTAAATATTTTGTGTATGCTAAGAAAGGGAAAAAAATCTCAGCTAGATAAACTATGCCATCAATTAAGGTACCACCTGATTTCAAGATGTTAAAATATTAAAGGGAGTGTTTCAGAATGGATGAAATATGGGAAATTTATCTTATTTTATTTTATTCTTTAGAGAAATTGATAACATCATAACCTTCAATAAAATTGAAAAGAATTAAATCACACAATTAAATTGAAACATTACCAGTGTCTTACTTATAAATGAAAAGAAGTCTATTAAGTCAGATTAAGAAAAATGACTCAGTTGTAAGTCACTTTCAAAAAATTATGTATTTGGACTGTCACTTTTAATATTTAAATCTAGTGGTATAAAAATCACATGAGATAGCTTTAAGTGTTGAATAATATCTACGGTAGCATGTTTTGGGGCATTATTCACTTTAGAATGCCCATTAAACATATTTAAGAAAGAGAACTCTAAAAAAACAATGCTAAATGTGACTTCAGGGATCTTATATTTCTATGACTAGCGGAATTTGCCACTCTTTAAAAATTTCCACTTATTTAACTAGTTACATTTTAGATAAATTTAGCTCTTAATCCTTAAGAATCTAATTTGCTTCCCTACAGCCCCACCCTGCCCTTTCCCTAAAGACTTTTCTACCATCTTAGCAAATTTAATCCAGCAGGTGAAATGTAGATTCATTAACTCTCTGATATATCCTGGCATGACCTTACCTTATTACTGCCCACATTTCTGTACTTCTCTACAGCTTTTTACCTCTTCTCCTTTTAAACTGACCTTAGAATTTTCTGTCTCCTCCTGTTCTGTATCTTTAACCTAACTGACCTCTTTCAATTCAGTTCAGTCGCTCAGTTGTGTCCGACTCTTTGCGACCCTATGAATCCCAGCACGCCAGGCCTCCCTGTCCATCACCAACTCCTGGAATTCACTCAGACTCACGTCCATCGAGTCAGTGATGCCATCCAGCCATCTCATCCTCTGTCGTCCCCTTCTCCTCCTGCCCCCAATCCCTCCCAGCATCAGAGTCTTTTCCAATGAGTCAACTCTTCTCATGAGGTGGCCAAAGTACTGGAGTTTCAGCTTTAGCATCATTTCTTCCAAAGAACACCAGGGCTGATCTCCTTCAGAATGGACAAGTTGGATCTCCTTGCAGTCCAAGGGACTCTCAAGAGTCTTCTCCAACACCACAGTTCAAAAGCATCAATTCTTTGGCACTCAGCCTTCTTCACCGTCCAACTCTCACATCCATACATGACCACCGGAAAAACTATAGCCTTGACTAGACGGACCTTTGTTGGCAAAGTAATATCTCTGCTTTTGAATATGCTATCTAGGTTGGTCATAACTTTTCTTCCAAGAAGTAAGCGTCTTTTAATTTCATGGCTGCAGTCACCATCTGCAATGATTTTGGAGCCCCCCAAAATAAAGTCTGACACTGTTTCCACTGTTTCTCCATCTATTTCCCATAAAGTGATGGGACCAGATGCCATGATCTTCGTTTTCTGAATGTTGAGCTTTAAGTCAACTTTTTCACTCTCTTCTTTCACTTTCATCAAGAGGCTTTTTAGTTCCTCTTCACTTTCTGCCATAAGGGTGGTGTCATCTGCATATCTGAGGTTATTGAGATTTCGCCGGCAATCTTGATTCCAGCTTGTGATTCTTCCAGCCCAGCATTTCTCATGACGTACTCTGCATATAAGTTAAATAAGCAGGGTGACAATATATAGCCTTGACGTACTCCTTTTCCTATTTGGAACCAGTCTGTTGTTCCATGTCCAGTTCTAACTGTTGCTTCCTGACCTGCATACAAATTTATCAAGAGGCAGGTCAGGTGGTCTGGTATTCCCATCTCTTTCAGAATTTTCCACAGTTTATTGTGATCCACACAGTCAAAGGCTTTGGCATAGTCAATAAAGCAGAAATAGACGTTTTTCTGGAACTCTCTTGCTTTTTCCATGATCCAGTGGATGTTGGCAATTTGGTCTCTGGCTCCTCTGCCTTTTCTAAAACCAGCTTGAACATCAGGAAGTTTACGGTTCACGTATTGCTGAAGCCCGGCTTGGAGAATTTTGAGCATTACTTTACTAGTGTGTGAGATGAGTGCAATTGTGCAGTAGTTTGAGCATTCTTTGACATTGCCTTTCTTTGGGATTGGAATGAAAACTGACCTTTTCCAGTTCTGTGGCCACTGCTGAGTTTTCCAAATTTGCTGGCATATTGAGGGCAGCACTTTCACAGCATCATCTTTCAGGATTTGGAATAGCTCAACTGGAATTCCATCACCTCCACTAGCTTTGTTGGTAGTGATGCTTTCTAAGGCCCACTTGACTTCACATTCCAGGATGTCTGGCTCTAGGTGAGTGATCACACCATCATGATTATCTGGGTCATGAAGATCTTTTTTGTACAGTTCTTCTGTGTATTCCTGCCACCTCTTCTTAATATCTTCTGCTTCTGTTAGGTCCATACCATTTCTGTCCTTTATTGAGCCCATCTTTGCATGAAATGTTTCCTTGGTATCTCTAATTTTCTTGAAGAGATCTCTAGTCTTTCCCATTCTGTTGTTTTCCTCTATTTCTTTGCATTGATCGCTGAGGAAGGCTTTCTTATCTCTTCTTGCTATTCTTTGGAATTCTGCATTCAGATGTTTATATCTTTACTTTTCTCCTTTGCTTTTCACTTCTCTTCTTCTCACAGCTGTTTGTAAGGCCTCCCCAGACAGCCATTTTGCTTTTTTGCATTTCTTTTCCATGGGGATGGTCTTGATCCCTATCTCCTGTACAATGTCACGAACCTCATTCCATAGCTCATCAGGCACTCTATCTATCAGATCTAGGCCCTTAAATCTATTTCTCACTTCCACTGTATAATGATAAGGGATTTGATTTAGGTCATACCTGAATGGTCTAGTGGTTTTCCCTACTTTCTTCAGTATCAGTCTGAATTTGGTAATAAGGAGTTCATGATCTGAGCCACAGTCAGCTCCTGGTCTTGTTTTTGTTGACTGTATAGAGCTTCTCCATCTTTGGCTGCAAAGAATATAATCAATCTGATTTTGGTGTTGACCATCTGGTGATGTCCATGTGTAGAGTCTTCTCTTGTGTTGTTGGAAGAGGGTGTTTGCTATGACCAGTGCTTTTTCTTGGCAAACCTTCAAATATGCTCATAACTTCACTAGCTACCATCTCTTACCTATTTTTCAAGGACAAGTTCCTTAAACATGCAGCCTCTAACCTCTATTGTTTTTACTGCCTATCCAATAGTTTCCCACAGTTCCAAATCTGATACTCTGAAGGTTACCAGTGTTTCCTTTTTGTTGAATCCAATTGTCTACATCCAATATTCTTTTCACAGGCCTCATTCTTTTCCTCATCTGACTTTGGTCAATCACCCTTTTTCTCCTGACATCGCGAGTTTGTATTTCTTGGTTTTCTTTCAAAATTTCTTGAATGACTCCTCTGCTCGTTCTTTTTTTCCCAGCCTTCTTAATGCCGGGAACGGGGTGTGGAAGGGAATTATTGAGAGGTAGTGGGGGGAGTTGTGTCTCTACATGTCTTTTCGGCTTTTCATTCTTTCTCTTTTATCATTATTTCCTAAAGAAGCACATATACTATGACTTGACCTATCACCTCCACTGGGATAATTCTAAACTATACATCTCCAGTTCTGATCTGTGGTCCAGTACCACTACTTGAAAAAGTTTCCATTTTTATGTCTCAGAGTGGTCACAACATTATCCTCCCCCTAGCTTTAGAAATGTGTTTGCCAATGTCTTAATGAAAGCATGAAAACATCCTGAACTATTTTTCTCTCCTTGTATATTTAGTCACTAAGTCCTAATATTTACTTCTTTTAAACAACTTTTTGGACTCCCCCCTTTTACTCACCCTTTCCACTGACACCATGACACCATTCTAGTCCCAGCCCTTATTATGTCATTCATACTGGATAAAAAATGCATGTGCTTTGGTGAGCTAGAATGCAATCTTCTATAGCCCTAGAATATTGCATTTACATTATTTATATAAATAACTCAAGATAAACCCAGTTGTGATTACTCAAATATTTTTGTCAATGAATCTGTTCTAACAGTGATACTTATAACTGCTTTCAAAATAGAATGATAATCAAGTCAGTTTTTAATAATAAAGACTCACACATTAATAATGTTGCTACTCACCCTGAAGAAAGAGAAATTTTAAATTTCTTAGTCTGTTAAGTTGCAGCTGAATCAAATTACAAATTCCATTGTAGCCCAAATGAAGAACTTCTAAACTGTTCATTATTGGAGGCAAATTTTCACTGCTCGTTGTATCTCTGAAACACAAATGTCAGTTTGGCCCATAAACTTAATTTCAAATTAGCTGTTTGTATAAACATAAAACGGAGAAGGTAATGGCAAACCACTCCAGTACTCTTGCCTGGAAAATCCCATGGACGGAGGGGCCTGGTGGGCTGCAGTCCATGGGGTCGCTAGGAGTCAGACACGACTGAGCGACTTCACTTTCACTTTTCACTTTCATGCATTGGAGAAGGAAATGGCAACTCACTCCAGTGTTCTTGCCTGGAGAATCCCAGGGACAGGGGAGCCTGGTGGGCTGCCGTCTATGTGGTCGCACAGAGTCGGATACTACTGAAGTGACTTAGCAGCAGCAGCTGCAGCAGCATAAACATAAAAAGGCAGTTTATTATGCTGCTGCTAAGTTGCTTCAGTCGTGTCTGACTCTGTGCGACCCCACAGACGGCAGCCAACCAGGCTCCCGTCCCTGGGATTCTCCAGGGAAGAATACTGGAGTGTGTTGCCATTTCCTTCTCCAGTGCATGAAAGTGAAAAGTGGAAGTGAAGTTGCTTAGTTGTGTCCGACTCTTTGCGACCCCATGGACTGTAGCCTACCAGGATCCTCCATCCATAGGATTTTCCAGGCAAGAGTACTGGAATGGGTTGTCATTGCCTTCTCCGAGTTTATTATGTACTTACTATAAATTGAAGGAAAAGAATGAATTTACTAATAGAGCAAATTAAGCTATATCATTCTGCCTTTATAATTCATATAATAATCACTTTTTCTTCTTTAAAATCAGTTTTATATGATAAAAAGCAAAGAAATACAGAAAGTGTTACTCAGAATAAAAAGCAACAGCTGGCACAATCAGGCAAGAAAAAGAAAAAAATTAGTGACAGACTTTATTTTCTTGGGCTCCAGAATCACTACAGATGGTGACTGCAGCCATGAAATTAAAAGACACTTGCTCCTTGGAAGAAAAGCTATGACAAACCTTGACAGTGTATTAAAAAGTACAGACATTACTCTGTCAACAAAGGTCCATCTAGTCAAAGCTATGGTTTCTCCAGTAGTCATGTACAGATGTGAGAGTTGGACCATAAAGAAGGACGAGCGCTGAAGAATTGATGCTTTTTGAACTGTAGTATTGGAGAAGACTCTTGACAGTCCCTTGGACAGCAAGGAGATCAAATCAGTCAATCCTAAAGGAAATCAATCCTGAATATTCATTGGAAGGGCTGATGCTTAAGCTGAACCTCCAATACTTTGGCCACTTGATGTGAAGAGCCTACACATTAGAAAAGACTCTGATGCTGGGAAGGATTGAAGGCAGGAGGAGAAGGGGACGACAGAGGATGAGACGGTTGGATGGCATCACTGACTTAATGGACATGAGTTTGAGCAAGCTCTGGTAGATGGTGAAGGACAAGGAAGCCTGGTGTGCTGCAGTCCATGGGGCTGCAAAGAGTCTGACATGACTGAGCGACTGAACAGCAACAACTCTAGATTGGAAAGGAAGTGGTAAAACTGTCTTTATTCTCAGATGACATGATCTTGTATTTAGAAAATCTGAAGGAATCCACCAAAAAAAAAAAAAAACCCTATCATTGCACCAATAAATTAATTCATGAAGATACAGGGTAAAAGATTAATATACAAAAATCAATTGAATATCTATACATCTGTAATAACTAAGAATGAAATTGAGACTTTGTTTACAATACTATAAAAAATGATAAAATACTTCAGAAAAAATTAATAAAAGGAACTGAAAATGTATACATAGAAGACTACAAAACATTGCTGAGATAAATTAAAGATCTAAATGAATAGAGAAAAATCTCATGTTCACACAGTAGAAGACTATTACTACTAAGACAGTAGTTCTGCCAAAATTGATTAATAGAATCAATTCAATCTCTATCAAAGTCTAGCAGGTTTTCTCCCTTTTCTTTTTCTCCAGAAAATAACCATCTCATCATTGCATTTATGAGGAAATGCAAACAACCCAGAATATCTAAAATAATCTTTGAAAAGAATAAGGTTGGAGGGCTTATATTTCCTGATTTCAAAACTTATAAAGCTGCAGTAATCAAACCAGTCTGGAAATCGTAGGAGGACAGACTCACAGATCAATGGAATAGAATAAAGAATCCAGAAATAAACTTCTACAGTTATAGTCAATTGATTTTCAACAAAGTTACCAAGGCTATTCAATTTAGCCCTCACATTTTACTTCACAATATATACAAAAATAAACTCAAAATGGATTATAGTCCTAAATGTAAGAGAAAAAAAATTTCTTGAGGAAATCATGAGAAAATCTTTGTAACCTTAGGTTAGGCAAAGAGTTCTTAGGTACAACAACATGATAATCTGTAAGAGAAAAAGTTGATAGATTGGACTTTATCAAAACTTAAATTCTTTTAAAAGATATCATTTAAGAAAACATAAAGACAAGCCACATGTTTAGAGAAAAATACTTGTAAATCATTTATTTGATAAAGGTGTTGTATCCAGAATATTTGATGAATTTAATAATAAAAACCCAAACAGCATAACTGAAAAATAAGCAAAATATTTAAACAGGCAGTCACCAAATAAGATAAAATAATGGCTAATAAGCATATGAAAAGCTGCTCAACATTAGTCATAAGGGAAATGAAAATTAAAACCACACTAAGATACTTCTTTAACTCCATTAGGATGGCTGTAATAAAAAATGTAGACAAATGTTGGTGAGAATATGGGGAAATTAAAACCCTCAAAACTTTTTTTGGTAATGGAATTTGGTACAACCACTTTGGAAAAGAGTGTGGCAGTTTTTTAAGAAGTTGACTCAGGAATTTCACACTTAGATGTCTACATTTTTTATTACAGCCATTCTAATGGAGTTGAAGTATCATATTGTGGTTTTAATTTGCATTTCCCTCATGACTAATGTTGAATTGTACATAAAGGGTAAGTGTTATGGTATGTGAATTGTATCTCAAAAGAAAAAAAAAACACAACCCACAGTTCTTAAACATACAAGGTTTTTTCTTTTACTTTTTTCTTTTTTACAATAAGGGTATGAAATGGAAGAAGCAGGGAAAAACAATAACAAAGGAGTATTTTGGTGTCTTTTTATTTATAAAGTTTATTTTTGCTAGGCAGCTATTAAGTATTAAATAAGCTAAATGTATGTTACTACTGGCATTGATATGACTGCTTTTAAAATTCCCAACCAAAATTATTTATAGTTGTAAAAAAAGAATAATACCTGTTCATTTTTGAAGTTCCTTGCTGCCCATAGCCACTTGAAGGCACTTTCTGGTAGAGCAGTTGTCTACTGGTCAAGTGAGTCTGAGGTTTTAGTCGGGGTATGATTGATTCAATATGGTTATAGTTTAGGCATAACACCTACAGAAAGAATCCATGATTACTCAGCTATTAAAATATGAATGATGCTGTATATATATCTTTGGTTTGAGGTTATCACCATCCTAAAAACTGTTAAGATGCTATGGATAAAACTTGGACTATACAACATAATTTAATATATTAGTGTTAACAATGACAAATTTTTATGTCCCAAATTGTCTGGATTTGACTTTGAAAGTGTTTTTTATTATTTGACATGCTGAGAAATGACACCATTTCAGACAAAATAATGAAGACCCTAGAAAGCTGCTCAACTTTCTCAATCTGTACTCCTGACTTCTCCAAGCTTTATTTAGATGAAATAACTCTTTAGTTGGAGAGATTGTTATTTCCCTAAGTTTAAAAGGCCTTAGTAAATGTCTCAAACCTATAGGACAGGAGGCAATGAGGCTGCTTTGAGAACCACAGTGCCCTCCAACTTCGCTCATGACAGAGGCAGCTTTCCATCCCATCTCCTATTAGAGAGGAAGATTCACTGCTTATAAGACAATCACATAAAATTGAGGGGCAGGAGGAAAAGGGGACGACAGAGGATGAGATGGCTGGATGGCATCACCGACTCAATGGACGTGAGTTTGAGTGAATTTTGGGAGTTGGTGATGGACAGGGAGGCCTGGTATGCTGCAATTCATGAGGTCGCAAAGAGTCGGACACAACTGAACTGAACTGAACTGAACTGAAATCACTTTGGGAAGTAATACTTTTTTTCTTGGTGAAAAATTGCTTTAGGAAAAATAATTTCTTTAATGACATGAATATACATTTTAGTCTAAAGTAAAGAAGATTACAACCTGCACTGAAAATCTTAAAAGAAGAAAAGAAAATTTGTGAGTGACTCACCTTCACATTAGGCAGATAGATTAATCCACTGAATGAGGTGAGATTATTGTTCTGTAGATTCACATTACACACATTTCTGAACTGGTCAACTGGAATCAAATCCACAGTTCTGAATTGAGACAGAGTAAATACAGTTATAACTTTAATGGGCATATTATATTGGTGAAATCTCTCACATGTAACACCAAAGCCATTTTGAAAAATTTATCTGACAAATTCTATGAAAAACAATTGCCATAATATAAAATGTATGGATCAAATGATCCGATAAATACATATTTTTGTTGGGTATATGTGTAAGAAAAATTACATAGAATTCCATTGACTTAAGAAATATGTCTATTACCACATAAACAGCACTATCATAAAAGAAACATCCAATTTCTTTATAAATTCACATACGTGCTCATGAAATCATAGTGAAGTTGATACGGTAATCCAAAAGATATTCAGTTGTAAACTGTAGAGGATATATATGAAACAGGTTATTTCTGAAATGCCAGGAAAAGGTTTGGGATGGGAAAGAAAAGGAGAAAGTAGGTAAGGTCTTTGAAAACAGTTTTCTGTGTAATTTCCTGAAAACTTTTATGGCATTCCACCTTATACGGATGTTTTGGTAATTAGTCAGAATGCTTGATTCCTAGTTGATAGCTTTAAAACTTTTTTACCTTCATTTGAGTTATGAAGAAAAGCATAAAGCTAAATCACCTTGCTCTGATTCCTTCTTTTTAAAGATATATCAGTTTATTTCATTTCTTTCTTTTCTAAATTGAGGTATAGTTGATGTACAAATGTATATAAAGTTCAGATGTACAACATAGTGATTCACAATTTTTAAAGATTACACTCCATTCACAGTTATTGTAAAATATTGGCTATATTCCCTTTGCTGTATAATATATTCTTGTAGTTTATTTATTTTATACAGACTATATGTAGCTCAGTCTCCTACCCCTATTTTGCTCCCACCTTCCCTTTCCCCAATAACCACAGGTTTATTCTCTGTATCTGTGAGTCTTTTTTTTTTTTGTTATATTCACTAGTTTTATTTTTTAGATCACATACAAGTGATATCATATAGTATTTGTCTTTCTCTGTCTGACTTATTTCACTTAGCATGATACCCTCCACCTATGTTACTGCAAATGACACAATTCTGTTCTCTTTTGTGGCTGAGTACTATTCTATGGTACACATATATACTATATCTTATGTATTATCTGTTTATGGCCATTTAGGCTGCTTGCATATCTTGGCAATTGTAAATAATGCTGCTATGAACATAGGGGTGCATATATTTTTTTAATTAGTATTTTTCATTTTTTTTTTCCCAGATGAATGCCTGGGAATAGAATTGCTGGGTCATATGTTAGTTCTGTAAAAATGTCAACTCAGATCTTCTGCCCATTTTTAATCAGGTTTTTTTTTTTACACTGAATTGTATGAACTGTTTATATATTTTGGATATTAACCCCTTGTTGGTCATATAATTTGAAAATAATTTTACGCATTCAGTAGGTTGTGTTTTCATTTTGTTGATGGTTTCCTTTGCTGCACAAAAGCCTAACCACATCTTTAAATCCTCAACTCTTAAGTTATAATTATAACATACTTTATCCATTAGTAAGCTGCTTATTCTTTCAACATGTTTTCATTAGTTATTTCCTAAGTGCAGAAGATGTGTTTAGAAAGTCTACAAATATGAAAGACACTGTCCATGCACTCAAGAAATGGGATACAGAAAAACTAATAAAAAAAAAGGAAAACTGCCACAATACGATTAGGTATAACTGAATTTTAGGGAAAGAAAAACCTATTTGGGGAAGTCAGAAATGACTTCACCAGGAAGAAAGATCTTAAAATGAGACTTGGAGAATTTGGGGCATCTGTCAGGCAAGAAAGAGTTCCCGGCAGTGAAACAGCTGCAAGCAAAGGTAGAAACATGAAACAGCATTTTGTGACTGAGATTAAGGAATAGAATATTTTAGAATTTCTGGAGTATAAACAGTTATGGTGCAGTAAAGGTAATGAATGATTACAAGAGATAAAAATGGACTGGCAATGAAAGGGCCTCCCATGTCATCAAAGAGATTTAAAATTTTATTCTCTCTACAGTGGAAAGCCACTGACAGATGTTGAGAAGGGAAGTGATCTGATAAAACTTGCATTGTAGTAGGCAGTATGGATAATAGACTTGCAGGTAAGGTTATATGAGACAAAAAACAATAGTTTCTAAAATAGGTAATTCTCCAATCTAGGACAATGGCAATGACTATGGAAAGAAGGTAGAGGGAACTATGACACAAACTTAAGACACAGACTCTGGAGAATGTAGTGATTAATTAAAAATGGAGGACAAAGGAGAGAGAGATGTGGACCCTAGATTTTTGGCTTGGGCAACAACAGGAGAATATTATTTCCTAGATGCTATCTAGGGAGCAAATATTCAAAAGAGGAGCCCAGGTTCAGGCTAAATTAGGGGTTCATCATAAATTAAAACTACGGCTGAAGATATCTGCCTATGAAGAGTACAGAATAGAAAAAAGAAGAGAAAAGGATTTATTAACCATTATCATTATCTAACAATGATAACATTCATGAGAACAGCATCAGAGGAATGCTAACAGTGAAAGCCAGATAATGCTGGATTAGAATGATACAATGTGATGAGCAAACATAGTATGTTCCCATTTAAAAAACTTGGTTATAAAATAAAATAGAAATAAAAAGTCTTAGAAAGAGCTTGATGACATTTTTAATCATAATGTGTGATAATAAAAGTTATTAATGCACTTCAAAGATGGAAAAATTAATATGAGATTGTGAAGTAGGGTGGTCAATTTTCTGAATTATTGGCTATATTTGGATAAGATGTATAAATTATAAACCTTACAAAAATAATAATGACTACACATTTAATTATAATATCAAATTGCTATTGTTTAGTCATGTCTAAAACTTGGGACCTTATTGTCCTTGCAACTGCCAGGCCCCTCAGTGCATGGGACTTCCCAGGCAAGAATACTGGAGTGGGTTGCCATTTCCTACTCCAGGGGATATCCCCGACTCATGGATTGAAACCACATCTCCTGCTTGGCGAATGGATTGTTTACCACTGAGCTGCCAGGGAAGCCCTCAAATATCAAATAGCATATAATAAAATGATTGTACCTGATGGATGATGAAGTCCAATTTAGTTCTTGCATTTGGGTGAAGTTTGGGTGTCCTTGTCGTTCAGCAATCATGTCAGAAGTAAGTCTGCCACCAAACAAATCTTTTGCACACTCAGTCTCTGGTGGTTCCTGTATATGAGGATATTTAGAAAGTGATGTCCTCTCTTACAGATGATTGTGCTGTGCTTAGTCACTCAATTGGGTCCAAGTCTTTGTGACCCCCAAGGACTGTAGCCCATCAGGCTCCTCTGTCCATGGAATGCTCTAGGCAAGAGTACTGGAGTGGGTTGCCATGCCCTACTCCAGGTTTACAGATGACTAAATGTCTTTAATTCTTTGGTTCCAGGTCAAAACGGAGTGGACTCATTTCTCCCTATTTCATACTAAGTACAGCCAAACCTTCTGGATATTACATATAAAATACACATAGGAGACTGAAAGGTTCAGAGAAGAAGGCAGACCAGCTAGAGACCTTGGGACCTGAGGAATAACACCGTGGTGAGTTCTCTGGTGTGTTACTCTGATAATAATAAGAAACCTTCATCTACTGTTCCTGCTTGGCCATATGGTCAGGCAGGAGAACAATGAAAACCTGACCTGTTAAAATGATGTCCATATGGGGCACAGCCCTATGGAAAATGATGGGTATATTAAAGTAGGGCACGTTGATGCCCATCTGAACTCACTTTCAATTTTGGAAGGTGATTGAAATCGACAAGCAGATAGGCCCATATGTTCACTTAAGGTGGCCACCTGGGTCTATAAAATAGGTGGACATTGGGGGTCTACAGCAATGCAGAGATAGGCTGAATCTAGACATATTCCTCTTGCACCCTCTTAGGTACAAAATGCCAATAAGCACTGTTCCGTCTGCCAGCAAAAGAGACAGAGACTGCAGATGGCTGTGTGGCAGATTTCCCTGTGGGAAGGCCCTGAACATAGCTGGCAAGTCAGACTGAGGCTGGTAGCCCTGGGGAGCTACAAATAGGTCCTGACAGGAATAGATCCTGACCCTGGACTGGGATTTGCTTATCCAGTGTAAATGCAAATGCATATAGTGGTATAAAAGAGCTGGAACTGAAGATATGACACCAATTTGGACAGTTGATGGTTATTTCTTCAGACCAAGGAACATGCTTTACAGCCCATACTGTGCAACAATGGGCAGGAAACTATCCTTTTCAGAGTAGTAGTTTGATAGAGAATTGGAGCGGGCAATTAAAACATTGGTTGTCTAAAACAGGGGGGATAGAATCATGACAGTCTGGGGTCTGGCTTACACGTCTTTCTGAGTGTGCTCACACTCAGTGAACATGAGTGGAGCTAAAAGAGTGTCCCCAGTGGATAGACGTCTGTTTTCTGGTGGATCTGGGGGACAGGGGAAGGATGCTGATATGACTATGCACTTCTTACTAAGGAAGGATGATGCTGGTAAAATCATCATACTTTTTCTTTCCTTCTTCCTCACATCACCTCAACTTTTTTTTTCCTACCCGATGCAGTGGTCACAGAACCACACCTGTAATTATAAGTGCTAGAAATAGGGATCATTTTTAAGCAAGAAACTATGCTTTTAAACATTTTGTCAGAATTCCTACAGGCCTGATGGGGGTAAATTTTACCTTCACTCCATCTGGCAAAATTGGAATTAACAATGAATGTATCTGTATTTCCTGGTAGCAAAAACAGCCCACTTGTTTTGCACCTATTATCACCTTGCCCAATCTTAAGCGAGGTGGGCTGAGGGAAGGTATGGTAGACTAGTATTGCTGTCTGCAATCTAGACCAGCACAGTGGCCAAACCTAATGTCCCTTCCAGAGGTGGAAAAATATGGGTATAAATGGAAAGGATGGGGAAGAGAAGTTGTGGGTAAAGGAATTAATGAATACGTAATGTAATGAGGGAAATCCAGTATTATTTATATTACCTCAAAAGAGGCTAGAGCAAGAGTTGATATTGTCTCAGTTCAATTATAGCAGATGCTTGAAAGGGTGAAGCTATGTTTTCTGAGACTACTCCTGTTTTAGGAAACTGACAAACGTCTCCAATGGAAAGCTGTAAATCTGAGTTGCCTCACCCTGGGAGACATTTCCATGATTATGGACTGTATAATAACTGAATGGGATTATAGCAATATTCTAAAATCTTTTGAATTTATGATCATTTTGCTGTAAAAAGACAAGGGCATGAGCTATGATATTGTGATTTATAACAAGAAACATACATTTGGTCTTTGTCTACTGTTCCTGGCACATAGCTCCTAAAACCCTTGTAATTTCCTGTTCAGCCACTCAGTGATGTCTGGCTCTTTGCAACCCCATGGACTGCAGCATGCCAGGCTTCCCTGTCCTTCAGCATCTCCTGGAACTTGCTCAAACTCATGTCCATTGAGTTAGTGATGCCATCCAACCATCTCATCCTCTCATTTCCTTCTTCTCCTGCCTTCAATCTTTCCCAGCATCAGGGTCTTTTCCAATGAGTCAGTTCTTTGCATCAGGTGGCCAAAGCATTGAAGCTTCAGCTTCAGCATCAATCTTTCCAATGAATATTCAGGATTGATTTCCTAAAGGATTGACTGGTTTGATCTCCTTGCTGTCCAAGGGACTCTCAAGAGTCTTCTACAATACCATAGTTCAAAAGCATCAATTCTTTGGTGCTCAGGCTTCTTTATGTTCCAACTCTCACATCTGGGAATCTTTTATTATAATATTGTGGTTTTTGTTTTCGATTCCTAAAATAGCTCCAGAACCACCAGGTGAAAGGAGCGTGCTTCCATTCCTAACAAGCCTTTCAACCACACCTGAGTTTATCTTAACAAGATGACTTTTGGAAAGTCCCTGAGAATGGGGACTGGTTGCCAGGAAAATCAACATGATTACAAAGTTGGAACTTCCAGTAACATTACCTTACATCCTGGTATGATTATATACCCATGGAGCCCTGGAGACAGAGTGAGACTTAGCTGTCCATGCTTTACCATTAAAAAGTCATGTCACTTCGAATAAGGCATTTAAATTCTCTGGAGTTCTTTGTGTTCATTCACAGAATAAAGCCTTTGGACTATGTTATTTCTAAAGTCAATGTATATTTACCTCTCAAACACTTTAGGATCATGTTGCCTTCTACCTCCTGCTACATCTACTTTTGGTGGCTTCTTTTCCTCTTTACATTTACTAAATGAAGTTATTAAAGCCTCACTTAGATTTACTTTCTCTACTCTCTTTCCTTAGTCAATGGTATATGCTTTTGGTTTTAACTAGGCAACGTTCTTTAAATTACTTCCAAATCTAAACAAATGTAAATTAAATGTCCATATCTGATGTTAGTCCTGTGTTTTCAATTGCTTGTTTGCCATCTCCAATCAGATGATTCACTATCATATAAAACTTAGTGTGTCCAACACTAATCATCTTATTCCTGAAACTACTTTTCCTCCTATAATATTTCTGTTATGATATCTCTTACTGGCATAGACTCAAGCCTTATAGACCTCTTTTATTCTTTCCTTTCCTCATCTTTCAAATTTAATTGGTTGCCAAGTTCTGTCAACTCTTCCTAGTATTTCTACCTTTCAACCCTCCATTTATAATACTATTTCCCCTTGGTTCATTTCAGTTTCTCAGTACCTCATATCTAGATTAAGCTAATAGACTCCTATTGGTTTTTTTGTCCATTGCTCTAAACACTGCTGTTAAATTTCCTAATATATAATTTTGAATTATGTTATTCCCCTACTCAAAAACTTCAATGCCTTACCATTACCTATCAATTAAAGTCTAGGTTATTCAGACTAATCTTCATGTCCCATTATCAATTCATATATTCTACCTCATCCTACAAAAATTTTGTGGAGCTTACAGGAGGAACATATAATTAAATAGTAAAATAGCAGAGATTGTGAATGATGTAAGTTAGAAGAGATCAAGTGTTGGGATAGGGAGAGAGACCTTAAGTCCTACAGGGTTTCTGTTACTGAACCACAAATTTGGCTCTGAGGTTTAAGGTAGTCAAAGTGAAAAGGAAAATAGTTAAATAGTTAAATAATTAAATAATACTCATTGTCAGTGAGGAGAGCATAACTTTTCTTCAGGGGGAAATGTTTTTCCTACACTTACTTCCAAAAGCACTTTCCGAGGTGGCCCTACAATTGAGGGCACAGAGTGATGGGAAGGATAATATTCTCAACACCACCCTGGTGCACGTGCAGTACTAGCTTCATATGCCTGTTTTAAAAACAACCCTTAGTGAAAACCAACACCTGAAAAAAACCCAGTATGCAACATGCTAGAGAACTGTTCATGGTTGGGGGAGAATAGTTTTGATTCTTCATTCTGAGGAGGGTCTTGAAAAAAGCAAGGTTAGAATTAGTAATCTTATCAGAGTACCTCAAAGTCCCAAATAATCATAAACTATCTCTCAATTTTCTAGAAACTTGAAGTTTTATTGTCTGACAGGTGCTAGGCAGTGTTACACAGGGAACTTTCTATTCTCCACACATTTGTTGTGCATGTATCCTATTACGTGGAAATCAGAAGCCTTGAATGAACCTGCTTGTTACAGAATTCAGG
Source organism: Bos indicus x Bos taurus (assembly GCF_003369695.1). NCBI lineage: Eukaryota > Metazoa > Chordata > Mammalia > Artiodactyla > Bovidae > Bos > Bos indicus x Bos taurus. The sequence continues at coordinate 66,035,586 of NC_040085.1, read as the reverse complement.
TTTCCAAATATTGCTTTCATAGTCAATCCTATGTTCTGTGTTATTTTTTAACACAGTAAAAAAAGTTATTTTTTACTAGTACAGTTTACTAGTAATGTTGACATACCATTTGTTGGTTCAAATATGTTTTTCTTAAATCTTAACTGTATTTTTCCAGGTAACAGGAAGCAGTTTTTAGGCCCAAGAAGATGGTAGGGCTCCAGGGCAGTTTTTCTATCCTGTCTCATAAAATTGTGCTCTTTATTTGTTAGGCATTGGATTCAGTGGGTGTAAATGTAAGCAGTATCTTCCCTTCTGTGCCACCTCATTTAGACAATTAAAAACTGGCCAAAGGAGAAAAAATTAAAACCCAGATCTAAAATGTGCTTTGGGGATCCAGATTTTAATAAGCATAGTAAGTTTACATACTAGTGATTAAGCAACATTCAAAATGACTATGACTTATGGATATATATTAATATGCAGTTTGGACCAAATGCTATGAGTCAACAAAAAACTTACAATTGAGATTCCATCCAAAGCTTTCAGTTCTGGAAGATGAAATATTACAAACAACCGGTAGTTTTCTTGATTCCACACAATAATGTTTCCATACATGTCTAGAATAACCAGGTTGCATAAACCCTGCATAATAAAAATGCATTTAATGCGATATACATATATACTCACTCTGTTTTTTTCCCCTTAAGAGTTTAATCAGCCTTGAATTTTAATATTTGAATTACTCTATCATTCCATAGTGATTTGAGATCTTTGGAGTGTACTATTTACAGTACACTTTCAGACTATTAAAGTATAATTTTGTGCAGTATTTCAGTGGTCTATACTATATGATCAGAATCACTTTTTGGATATTGGTGCTAAATATATTACCCATGATAAAGACTTATAAAGAACTTAGCAAAGTTTAAAACATACGCTATGTTTATGGAATAACAGTCTATTAAATAGTACATGGCTATTATGCAGTATATGACTTCCCTGGTGGCTCAGACGGTAAAGCATCTTGCTTACAATGTGGGAGACCTGGGTTCGATCCCTGGGTCGGGAAGATCCTCTGGAGAAGGAAATGGCAACCCACTCCAGTACTCTTGCCCGGAAAATCCCATGGATGGAGGAGCCTGGTAGGCTACAGTCCACGGGGTCGCAAAGAGTTGGATATGACTGAGCAACTTCACTTACTTAGTTACTTATTATGTAGTATACAAATATGGGCTTCCCAGGTGGCTCAATGGTAAAAGAATCCACCTGCCAATGCAGGAGGCAAGGGAGATGCCAGTTCGATCCCTGGGTGGGAAAGATCCTCCGGAGGAGGAAATGGCAACCCACTCTGGCATTCTTGCCTGGAAAATCCCATGGACAGAGGAGTCTGGTGTGCTACAGTCCATGGGGTCTCAAAGAACTGGACATGACTGAGCACATACATAAGCACATATACAAATATAATAGTGAAATGAAGCAATGAAAAACACAGTCTTCTGATGAGGGATAAAACTGAAGTGCTTCTGCCTGGTAAGGGAGTAGCAGACTTCAATGTGCTTCCTTATTAGATATTTTGATGTGCCTTTGTTGTGAAGGAAGGGCCCTGACTTTTTACCCTGAGGGGGTAAAACTACTTACTCTGTGTCTATAATGTATTTATGTAGCTATTGTTGATTAGGTTGACTCTACAGCTCTAGAAGTAGTTGTATTGGGGGAATATGATGAGGATAAGTTTGCAAGCAAGAAAAGACAGGAAATGGATGTAAGTTTTTGGTAGGAGATAAAGTCCTAGCAATGTGGTATCAGCAAAAGGAGAGAGGCCATTGGGAGTCTCAGTGGTAGGAAATGACCTTTGAACTTTAGAAACTATGAAGTCCCACATTACATTTGAAGTAAATCCCTATTCTTTGTTGTAGTAAACTTCCATTTTATTAAAACCTCCAGTAAAACCTGTTATACAGAAGCCTCAATATAAGAGGTTTCCTGGGGAGAATTAAAGAAAGCAAAACTGGGCAAAGCAGACATTACTTTGCAAACAAAGGTCCGTCTAGTCAAGGCTATGGTTTTTCCAGTAGTCGTGTATGGATGTGAGAGTTGGACTGTGAAGAACGCTGAGCGCTGAAGAATTGATGCTTTTGAACTGTGGTGCTGGAGAAGACCCTTGGACTTCAAGGAGATCCAACCAGTCCATTCTAAAGGAGATCAGTCCTGGGTGTTCTTTGGAAGGACTGATGCTAAAGCTGAAACTCCAGTACTTTGGCCACCTCATGAGAAGAGTTGACTCATTGGAAAAGACTCTGATGCTGGGAGGGATTGGGGGAGGAGGAGAAGGGGACAACAGAGGATGAGATGGCTGGATGGCATCACCGACTGGATGGATGTGAGTTTGGGTGAACTCCAGGAGTTGGTGATGGACAGGGAGGCCTGGCGTGCTGCGATTCATGGGGTCGCAAAGAGTCAGACACGACTGAGCAACTAAATTGAACTGAACTGACCAGAGAGGGTAGAAGCCATAAGTGAGAACCAGAAAGTAGTGAAAGATAATCAAGAACTGCTCTGAGAAGAGGAACTGTTAATGAATCTTATCCCCCAGTCAGGTTAGGTGATCCTTGGAAATACTTAAGGAAGGCACAGTTAGAAGGAATGGAGATCGGGTTATTTTATTTGAGGACTAAAATATATTTCTGTGAAGCTATCAACCTGGGGACACTATCAACTATGGTTACACACTCGCATGTTTGTATGTGTACATAAATTGAATGCAGATACGTTTTAACAAACCTTGTTTTTCCTAATTTTTATTTTCTTCCTTACATTATTCTGTATTTTCCAAATTCTATATAGTGAGCTTGTATTACTTTCATAGTATAAATAAATAAAATTTTTAGAAAAATAAAAATATTAGTGCCCCCAGATAGTCACCTTTAAATTGTAGATCTCCTGATTGAGAGCAATATAGTTATTGCTTACGTATAATTCAATTAGTGTAAAAGCTTTTTGTAGACCACTCAGTGAAGTGATTCTGTTGTTCTCAAGAGAAAGGGAATGCAGATGAAGCATGTTATCAAAAATATGCTTTTCCAAACCAGTGAGGAGATTATTATTTATGCTGAGGTGGGTTAATTTAGTCAGCTTGGAAATGCCTAGAAAAATAAGCAAATTCAAAAAAAGATTCAGACAGCACTGAAAGGTTAATTTTAAAAAAAAAATAAGCTGCTGGTTGTTTTACTGTTTCTCTTTTTCTAAGTTCAAGTTACTTGACAGATTTTATAGTATTGATCATCACTGTTTTTCCTTTTGTTAAAGAAGAATATAATGTGCATTAAGTCCCAACTAATATATTAAATTCTAATTTTGGATTTCTAAGTAGACTCATTTTTCTTAGATGTTAAAGGAAAGCACTGTGTAGGAATATTGAATTAAGCTTTCAAATAACCTTTTAATGATGTAATTAATTAAGGTTTTCATCATCACAATAATATAAAGCTCTACACAAAGCTTCAAGTATTCACCCACTCCTTCAAGTATTCACCCACCCGTACTGTAAAACATTAAGGGTAAGGAACTAGAATACAATGCTCTGGAAAGTATTCCTTACTTTGGCATCATTTGTAGTAAAAAAAAGAACTCTAATTCTACCTTTTTATGTTTAGAAGTACTTTAAGACAGAAATGTTACCTCTCACTACAATCTGATCCCTATGTATTAACACAATATATACTGTAGACACTTTGTAACTGTGGATAGGGTGATGCAGTTGAAAGACAAGAACTCTGGAGTCAGAGTTGATTTCAAGTGTAACACTACTAGATTTAGGACCATAGGTAAATTATGTAGAATTGTGTAAACTCTGAGCCTAATTTTCCTCATCCATGAAATAAATATACCTAAATCTACTTCTAAGGGCTATGGAATTAAATAGAGTGATATTTGGAAAGTATCAGTTCTAACTATTGCCAAATAAATAATGAATACTCAATAAATTTTATTCATGTTCCTCTCTCACATCAGCCTTTATCATGGGACTATGAAATGCTGAAAGTAAATCAATCTGGGGCCAGTTAGGATGTACTATCAAAGCAAAAATCCTCAAATTGGATATTAGGCCTATCTGTGTTTGGGAAAAAAAAAAAGATAAATATCTGTTAAAGTTTAGTAGGGTAGCTTGCCAGGAGCCAGTGTGAGGAACTCCGCCTGTGGCAAAGATCATGAGGAAGGAGGCTCGGCATACGCAAAGGCAGGATCGAGCCTCAGGAGTCCCCCTGGAAATTCTCAAGCATCTACCCCCAAAACCAGAGTCTGCCTACTTTACTGCTTTGTGCTCTCACCTACACCTCTGACTTTACGAGGGGCTGTCCTGGGCGGGACAAGAATGTTTTAGTTCACAACCGTGAGAGGCATGAGATGTTCTCAACTGTCTGAACACAGATTCCTTTGAGCAGTTAAAAGATTGATTAGAAATTGTATTGGTGAAGGGTTTTTCACGTGTTGGGCCAATGTTTGCTGCTAAGTTTCCATATCCCTTACCTGCTGTGTCCCTGGCAGTGTATTGATTAATATAATTGGTGTAAGTAGTAGCTTTAATGTTTGTAACCTTGGACCCTTGAGTTAATTCTTTTTCTTGTTATAGCCCACCACACCTTTGCCCTATAGGAATGCAACTTTAATGCTTTTGGAGGGTGGCACCTGACTAATCACCTTGAGAGAAAAATAAGTTTTCTGAAGAAAGGGTCTTAAAATGTTAACAGGCCTCCGGGCCAGAAGATGATGCAAATCACCTAAACTTTTGCATATGATAAGTTTGCAGGAAGAAAGCCTGGCTTACTGCATGACTCTACTCCTTCCCCCATTATCCTCTATGCATAACTTAAGGTATAAAAACTACTTTGGAAAATAAAGTATGGGCCTTGTTCACCAAAGCTTGGTCTCCCCATGTCATTCTTTCTCTCACCTTCTGGCTGAATTATTCAGCCTCTTTTCTCCACTGAATTTCCTCACTGAGCTATCCTTATTTAACCACTCTTTATATCCTTAATTAACGTTTAATTAAGCAATTGTTTCCTGATCCTCGCCAACGCCATCCCCGCTTCGAATTCCCTGGATCCACCGGGGCTGGACCCCGTCAGTAGCTATCTTTGAAAAGTGGGTATAGGGAAAAGACAGGTTGAAGGATTCTTCTTTTCAATAAGCATATGCAGGGAAATAAAAAGGAAATGGGTTCTCAGCTGTATATACAAAGCAAAATTCGCACCCTATTGTATGGGAATGGAAGGCTAGTGATGGTTCTAAACACAGATGCCTGAGCTAAACCTCTCTACACTCTTACTCAGCTGAAATCTATAGAAGAGAGGCCTGTGAATCTGTACATATATTTGATTAGTGGTGATTGCAGCCATGAAATTAAAAGATGCTTACTCCTTGGAAGGAAAGTTATGACCAACCTAGATAGCATATTCAATAGCAGAGACATTACTTTGCCAACAAAGGTCCATCTAGTCAAGGCTATGGTTTTTCCTGTGGTCATGTATGGATGTGAGAGTTGGACTGTGAAGAAGGCTGAGCGCCGAAGAATTGACGCTTTTGAACTGTGATGTTGGAGAAGACTCTTGAGAGTCCCTTGAACTGCAAGGAGATCCAACCAGTCCATTCTGAAGGAGATCAGCCCTGGGATTTCTTTGGAAGGAATGATGCTAAAGCTGAAACTCCAGTACTTTGGCCACCTCATGAGAAGAGTTGACTCACTGGAAAAGACTCTGATGCTGGGAGGGATTAAGGGCAGGAGGAGAAGGGGACAACAGAGGATAAGATGGCTGGATGGCATCACCAACTGGATGGAGGTGGAGTTTGGGTGGACTCCAGGAGTTGGTGATGGACAGGGAGGCCTGGCGTGCTTCAATTCATGGGGTCACAAAGAGTCAGACATGACTGAGTGACTGAACTGAACTGAACTAAGTGATTCTTATGATCAAGCACTTTTTTTATAAACTACTGTTAATCACCATTAAAATAAAGTATAACGAATGTTAAACATTCTATTTTAAAGATAATTAACACTTGTTTTGCATATGTAATTTTTTTAAGTAAAAATTTCTATTTTATGAAAAAGGTAGTACACACACACATGCTAAAAACAATTCAAAAACAAATAAATTAAGCCCCTTTCCCAGGCTTTGGTTTTCAATTTTTACCTTCTCTCAATGACAACCCTGTTACCAAAATGCACATGCAGAAATATTCTATACCTAGATAAGTATGCTGATGTGTGTGTGTGTGTGTGTATGGCTACTTATCTTTTTCAAAAGTATGCCTCATTCATTCATTTATTAATATATACGCAATGGTATAGATCTTGACTACTGCCTAGTTTGTTACATGCTAAGTTTGGTAAGAGATGGTAAACACTGGTTCAGAGATGGGAGGGAAGGCAGAGGAAATGAAAGTCAGCTGGTTGGGTGCATTATATATAGTAACCAACCACAGATCCCACTAAGAGGTGTTTAGAATACTCTGGGCTTAAGAGATGGTAAACACTGGTTCAGAGATGGGAGGGAAGGCAGAGGAAATGCAAGTCCACTGGCACTAAGAACCTGCCTGCCAATGCAGGAGACGTGAGAGATACAGGTTCTAACCCTGGGTCAGGAGAATCCCCTGGAGGAGGGAAGGCATGACAACCCACTCTGGTATTCTTGCCTGGAGAATCCCAAGGACAGAGGAGCCTGTCGGGCTACAGTTCATAGGGTCACAAAAAGTTGGACACTGCTGAAGTGACTTAGAATATTCTACTCCAAACCTTCTTGGGACTTCTTGGAAGATCTTCCTCTTCAGAAATTCCTTTATTAGTGTCACTCACTTTTTATTCTTCTTAATTAGACATTCATATTTTAAGACTCTAGGATTATCTAACATCTTACCTTCTATCTTTGAGATGCAGTTTCCATCTAATGTGAGCTCTTCCAAGTTAACACAAGATTCCAAGCCTTCCATTTTAGTGAGATTATTGTTGCTGAATGAAGCCCATTTCAAATTTTCCAGTTTTTCTAAACTTGTGATTTCAAAAAGATGTTGCCCATCTAAATTTAAGGCAGTTATCTGTAGAATGATTCACTTTATATGTTATTTCTGAATCATATCAAAATTCACTGTTATAAAAAGGCTAATGAAATAATTCAAATGTGGTAACATCAAAAAAAATTTCCTTTAGGAACTAAAGACATGGCAAAGCTCTTAATTTACATAAAAGTAAAATTTTGATTACTTTTTGAGATTATAACTCAAAGAGGGACTTAGATGGTTTTATAGAAACTGAGCTGTGCCAGTCAGCTTCCCAGTAGTGAAGGACGTGGCTCAGCTGCTGGGAGTGCTATTGGCAGAAAGCCTTCAACTGTCAGTCCCTTCAGGGACAGCATCAGCTGCAGAGAGCAGCCTTGCTCAAGGTCATGCCCCTTCCCAGGTTGGCACCTACCCAATGATGAAGGGAAAGAAGGGCCTGGCCTTCTCAGCCCAACTTAGGACAGATTTAAAGGGCCATTGCTATTCCAGAACTGCCCACAGGGTCAGCTAAGACTATAACTGAGCCAGCATCACAGCTAAATATCTCTGTATCCTGTAATAAAATCAATGGCACTAATATCTTCCATTTTCAAGGGTCAGATTCTCTTAACTCAGTTTCTACCTTTGGCAAGAGGTTACATGCTGCTTTATGAAGAAGCTGTGGATGTTCCATAACATTTTTCCTTAGCTTTGGGTGAATTCTGACTAGTTCCCCTATTCCCTTGCCAGGATTCCTGATTCTTTTTATCTTACCATCCAAACTTTTGACTTGGTCTCTGGCTCTGAGCTTTAAAGTCCTCTTGTTTATTACCCATTGGTTTTGTAGTGTACCTTAATCCTAAATTCCTGTGCTAGAGTGACCACTGTTGAGGTCTCAGTTCAGTTCAGTCACTCAGTCGTGTCTGACTTTTTGTGACCCCACGGACTGCAGCATGCAAGGCTTCCCTGTCCATCATCAACTCCCAGAGCTTGCTCAAACTCATGTCCATCACATCAGTGATGCCATCCAACCATCTCAGCCTCTGTTATCCCCTTCTCCTCCTGCCTTCAATCTTTCCCAGCTTCAGGGTCTTTTCTAACGAGTCAGTTCTTTGCATTAAGTGGCCAAAGTATTGGACTTTCAGCTTCAGTATCAGTCCTTCCAAAGAATATTCAGGACTGATTTCCTTTAGGACTGACTGGTTGGATCTCCTTGCAGTCCAAGGGACCCTCAAGAGTCTTCTCCAACACCACACTTCAAAAGCATCAATTCTTCAGTGCTCAGCTTTCCTTACAGTCCAACTCTCACATCCATACATGACTACTGGAAAAACCATAGTTTGACTAGATAGACCTTTGTTGGCAAAGTGATTTCTCTGTTTTTTAATATGCTTTCTAGGTTGGTCATAGCTTTTCTTCCAAGGAGTAAGAGTCTTTTAATTCCATGGCTGCAGTCACCATCTGCAGTGATTTTGGAGCCCAAGAAAATAAAATCTTTTACTGTTTCCATTGTTTCCCCATCTATTTGCCATGAAGTGATGGGACCAGATGCCATGATCTTAGTTTTTTTAATGTTGAGTTTTAAGCCAACTTTTTCACTCTCCTCTTTCACTTTCATCAAGAGGTTCTTTAGTTCCTTCCTCTTTGCTTTCTGCCATAAGGGTGGTGTCTTCTACATATCTGAGGTTATTGATATTTCTCCTGGCAATCTTGATTCCAACTTGTTCTTCATTCAGCCCGGCATTTCACATGACGCACTCTGCATACAAATTAAATTACAGCCTCGATGTACTCCTTTCCCAGTTTGGAATCAGTTGGTTGTTCCATATCCAGTTCTAACTGTTGCTTCTTGACCTGCATACAGATTTCTCAAGAGTCAGGTCAGGTGGTCTGGTATTCCCATCTCTTTAAGAATTTTTCACAGTTTGTTGTGATCTACACAGTCAAAGGCTTTGGCATAGTCAATAAAGCAAAAGTAGATGTTTTCCTTGGACTTTCTAGCTTTTTCTATGACCCAATGGATGTTGGCAGAGATCGAATTCGATCTCTTCTTCTGCCTTTTCCAAATCCAGTTGAACATCTGGAACACTGAGGTCTAGCCCTGATGTCTAGCCCTGTGACACAGCTAGTCACAACTTGACTTCTCTTTCAATTTTAATTTGTCTCTCCCAGTTTTCTGCCCATTACCTATCTGTACCCTCTTTATGACATAAAGGGCAAAGCTGACTAAAATCAACTGAACTTAAGATATTTACATTAAGTTTAATAGAATTGCTTTTACCTTCAAGTACCAATTTCCACTCATATGTGAATGTGGTCCTAACTTTGAAGTCTGTGTCAGAATTTTGGCAGAAGGCCAAATGCTGAGAATCCGTGGTCTCTCTTCTTTAGTACTAGAATGCCGTAAGAGAGAGAACTAATAAGACAAAAAAACACATGATGAATAAGGAAATATTATGTAAAGGTCCATTTATATATAGTTAAAAGAACTGTCTCTTAGATGGCTGGCCCAATGAATAAAATATGACATTTTCTATGTCTTAAAGTGTTTTCAGTAACTTGATGTACTTTAAATCATATATCTCGCTCATTTTTTATCAGTTATTTAACCATAATAAAATAATATTTATAAAACTGTGAAATGATTATTATAATACAAACACCATGTAATTCATCCATGGAGCCATTTTAAGAGCTAGAATATTCCTACTACCCTAGAAGCTCCCTGTGTGTCCCATCCTAATCTTTTTTCTCTGCTGCTCAGAAGCCATCACTCATCTCAAGTGAATCAATCAATTCTCTTATGAAGCAATCAAATAATCTCAAAATTTGTATCTACCATTACTTGTTTTCTTTATAGACCTATGTTTATATCCATAAATAAAATATTAGTCTTACACATATTTGAACTTTGTGAAAATTTAATAATATTTGTATTCTTCTGTAACTTGTTTTGCTCAACATTGTATCTATGAGATTCTGTAGCTGTAGTTTATTCATATGTCATTGTTATATAGTATTTCCTTATCAAAGTCAATGAACACTGAGCTGATTTCAGGGTTTTTTGCTATCATAAACACTGCTGTTATGAATATTCTTGTGCATGACTCTTGGTACACATATGCAAGAGTATCTTTGGAGTATATAACTTGCTGGGTTTAGGGTATGTATATATTCAGCTTTACTAGATAGGGTCAATTTGTTTTCCAAAGTGGTTACACCAGTTGTAATAACTTTTACTTCAAATCTTTGCTAAAACTTCGTATTGTCAAGAGTTTTTTTTTTCCCCAATAGTGGCCATAAATTGGTAGATCATTAAAGTTTTAATGTTTATTTTCTTGAGTATTAATATGGTAGAGCATCTTTTCCTAAGTTGTTTGGCTGTTTTGATTTCCTCTCTAGTGAAGTGTCTGTTTAAATCTTTTGCTCATTTTTCTGTTTCATTGGTTGTCTTTTTCCTAATACATTTTGGATATATAAAGAATTGTGTAATTTTGTCTAATTTTATCTACTTTTGTCAATTAGATATGTTGCAAATTTCTTTTCCCAGTATATAGCTTGTCTTTTGACTTTCTACCCTTTGAGGATTAGATGTATTAATTTTAAGATAGACGAATCCAATCTTTTATAGTTTATGCTCTTTATTTCTTACATAATAAATTCTTCCCTAATTCAAGGTTATAATGATAATTTCTGATCTTTTCTTTTAAAATATTTTGGTTTTGCTTTTTGCAGTGAAACCTTAATGCACTTATCCCATTACCTTCGGGGAGCGAGCTCCGCCCCTGGCAAAGGTCATGAGGAAGGAGGCTTGGCATACGCAAAGGCGGGATCAAGCCTCAGGAGTCTCCCTGGAAATTCTCGAGCAATCTACCCCCAAAACCAGAGTCTGCCTACTTTCTACTTTGTGCTTTCACCTGTCCCCCACTACCTCTCTCTGAAAAAAGAGTTAGCTTACAGCTCCAGTTAGTAATTCCTGGGTGTGACAGTGTTTCAACCTACAAACTCCTTTGGAAGTCCTCTAGCCTGCCTGAATAGGTTTTTCCGGCCACATGTGATTGCTCAGAGCCTCCAAACTGTGAGAGGCATGAGATGTTCTAAACTATCTAAATACAGATTCCTTTGAGCAGTCAAAAGATTGATTAGAAATTGTATTGGTGAAGGGATTTTCACTTGTTGGGCCAATATTTGCTGCTAAGTCTCCATATCCCTTACCTGCTGTGTCCCTGGCAGTGTATTGATTAATATAATTGGTGTAAATAGTAGGTTTAATGTTTGTAACCTGGGACCCTTGAGTTAATTCTTTTTCTTGTTATAGCCCACTACACCTTTGCTCTGTAGGAATGCAACTTTAATACTTTTTGGAGGCTGGCGCCTGACTTTAGAATAATCACCTTTAGAGGAAAAGGCCTCCGGGCCAGAAGATGATGCAAATCACCTAAACTTTTGCATATGATAAGTTTGCAGGAAGAAAGCCTGGCTTACTGCATAACTCTACCCCTTCCCCCATTATCCTCTATGCATAACTTAAGGTATAAAAACTACTTTGGAAAATAAAGTGCGGGCCTTGTTCACCGAAACTTGGTCTCACCATGTCGTTCTTTCTCTTACCTTCTGGCTGAATTATTCAGCCTCTTTTCTCCACTGAATTTCCTCACTGAGCTATCCTTATTCTATTACTCTTTATATCCTTAATTAACGTTTAATTAAGCAGTTGTTTCCTGATCCTCGCCAACGCCGTCCCCGCTTCGAATTCCCTGGATCCACTGGGGCTGGACCCCGGCAATTACCATTTATTGACTAGACTCCCTAATCTATATGGTCAGCTCTGTGATTTATCACTTTTTCATGTATGTGTGGGTCTACACTGGGTCTTTATATTCTGTTGTGTTGGTCTATTTGTCTAACTCTGTCAAATCCACACTGTCTTACAGGATTTTAGCAAGTTTTGATTTCTGGTAGGGTAAATCCCCAAGTCTTCTTTAGGAGTCAATGATATTTTGATCAACAAAAAAGTTTCTTTCCTTCACTTTAAACAGATCCAAAATTAAACATTACATTAAGGAATTAACATTCAAATATTCTACAGAAAGTAAATACCTAGATAACTAGAGTGGAGATATTAAGGATATTGAAGCAACTTTAGTTAAAGTAGCATTCTTAATCTGGATAATACAGGTACTTCCCCTTCCCCAAGTTAATAGGTTTTGTTTTTTTTCAGCCAGACACATATAATATCAATACTAGGTAAATAAGTCATTAAATTCTTTCTCAAGGTCTCTAGGCTTACCTTATCCACAGAAAGTTGCTTATTTTCATGTAGGCTCTAGAAAGGACTCTGGTGAGTTCAGGTTGACTAGGAAAAAAACAGTTACCCTAGAGGTATTTTTGAGGTAGTGTCCAGGGATGAGAATCCATAAAACCACTTGGTATTTAAATAGGATACATTTAAGCAGAAAAAAAATTTTCAAGTGATATGATTGTTATAGATGAACTTTTTCATTAGCATGCTAAGAGAGAATACAAAATCTCAATAATGAAATAAGAGTATAGGAAATATTATTTGTATATTCTAAATAGAACAAGAAATATTAAACAGTAAAAGCCAACCTGAGTAATCTTTGTTCCAGAAATAAATTTCATAGCTGCTGTTGCTTCTTCTTCAGAAATGAGGACTCCATCTAAATGAGTAAGAGTCTTTAATCTGCCAATAACACTCAGCCTTAATGTGGCTGGCTTGGGAAAAATAATAAAAGTTAATTTTTACAAAATATTACATAGTGTTATGACATGGAAAGGAGTTTTTCTTCATTCCTTCCCACATAATTCAAATTATGCACCTCCTACTTTATTATATATGTCTAAAAATAAAGGCCTAACTTAATTCTTTAAATAATAGTTGATATTAAATTATATTTAAGAATTAATCTGTTTTGTTTGAAGCTGGATACTTCTACTGTTGTGAAGGGAGGAAATCCCACTAGTTGTTGAAAAGTGACAGTGATGAAAAGTGTTCAAAAAACTGCAGTGCCTCCTGTTTATCTAGATCAGCAGTTAGCTACTCAGCCAATTGGGTGAGCCAATACAGATCTTCAGCTCTTGACATTTAATTTGGCAGCATGGCTATAGCTCTACTATGATCAATCAGGAAGTCTGATTTGGCAAAAGAAAAATATGCTTCAATTTTATGGAGTGAAAAAGGAGAAATACAACAGTATAAACATAGTAATATGGCTAATGTAATAGAAACAATCATGCTTTTAGTCTCTTTTTGAAATGTTGAACACGGTCTATATATATTTTTGAAAAGCAAGAAAAGATGCATTCTTTAAATTATAAACTTGGGGCTTATTTTAAATACTTGGAGATACTCTTCAATATAATCATTGAATATCGAAATTTCTTAGCATGAATCTACATATGTTTGTGATGAGAAAAAACAGTGCTCAAATTTCCTTTGATAACAGAACATATATAAGACTTTATAATTTAGGTTTATTGGAGAATGTGACAAATTTGTTCCCCCTTTAATAGTATGTTTCTCTCACAGTATAGTATTCTATTATTCTTGGTTCCTATACCTCACTACAGTAGGATTCTAGCACACTGAGCTATATATACTACGTTATAAAATTTGAAAACTAAAGATTTTCAAATGGCAATGAATGACATCTGATACTCTTAAGACCACAATACTCTCAAACTATTAGAGGCTGCAAAAAAAGCTGATGTGAAATTAAAAACTTTTCTATAGTAACATTTGATTCACTTGATCGATACATTATATTCAAATTACAAAATACTTCAAGGAATTCTACTGAGACAAAGACAGTTTGCCTGTTTCTGGGTATTATTGAATAATTGTGAGAAAACAGCTTTGAAATAAAAGTGATTGTTTGCTTTTTTATAAACATGTCTGTTACATACCTTTTGCCATGGATTATGTCGAATATCAAGAGTGAGAAGGCTTGTGGTATGTTTGCATAACATATTTATTTCATCGCCAGATTTTTTCAATTGATTCCAGCTCAAGTCTAAGTGCTTAAGTTTCATCAGACCTCTAAATCCTTCAAGGGTTATCACATGGTTATGACTTGCATCCAAATATTCAAGGTTATACTGCAACACATACAAATAGAAGTGATGCTAGAAGGATCATGGTTTGTATTTACAGTTCTTTTTTTCTCTCTCTGATTCTTTAAGTACTTTACATGCTTTTTGGTAATCCTTACAGAAAACCTAAACAGTAGCCTATACTGCAGTAATGGCATCAGTTGTGTCCGACTCTTTGCGACCCCATGAACCGCAGCACGCCAGGCCTCCCTGTCTATCACCAACTGCCAGAGTTCACTCAGACTCACGTCCATCGAGTCAGTGAGGCCATCCAGCCATCTCATCCTCTGTCGTCCCCTTCTCCTCCTGCCCTCAATCCCTCCCAGCATCAGAGTCTTTTCCAATGAGTCAACTCTTCGCATGAGGTGGCCAAAGTACTGGAGTTTCAGCTTTAGCATCAGTCCTTCCAAAGAAATCCCAGGGCTGATCTCCTTCAGAATGGACTGGTTGGATCTCCTGCAGTTCAAGGGACTCTCAAGAGTCTTTTCCAACACCACAGTTTAAAAGCATCAATTCTTCGGCACTCAGCTTTCTTCACAGTCCAACTCTCGCATCCATACATGACCACTGGAAAAACCATAGCCTTGACTAGACGAACCTTTGTTGGCAAAGTAATGTCTCTGATTTTGAATATGCTATCTAGGTTGGTCATAACTTTTCTTCCAAGGAGTAAGCGTCTTAATTTCATGGCTGCAGTGATTTTGGAGCCCCAAAAAATAAAGTCTGACACTGTTTCTACTGTTTCCCCATCTATTTCCCATGAAGTGATGGGACCAGATGCCATGATCTTCGTTTTCTGAATGTTGAGTTTTAAGCCAACTTTTTCACTCTCCTCTTTCACCTTCATCAAGAGGCTTTTTAGTTCCTCTTCACTTTCTGCCATAAGGCTGGTGTCATCTGCATATCTGAGGTTATTGATATTTCTTCCGGCAATCTTGATTCCAGCTTTTGCTTCTTCCAGCTCAGCGTTTCTCATGATGTACTCTGCACTTGATAAATATTGCCAAATAGTTTTAAGGAAATTTGTATCAGTTTTTTCTTCCAACAATAGGATTTGAGAATGCTCATTCCTTAAATATCCACCAACCTACCTGCTTTATTTTAATTTACATTATTACCAATGAAGTTGCACACCTTTTCCATGTTTGAGATCCCATGGACTGTAGCGCAACAGGTTCCTCTGTCCATGGGATTTCCCAGGTAAGGATACTGGAGTGGGTGCCACTTCCTTCTCCAGGGGATCTTCCTGATCCAGGGACTGAACCTGGGTCTCTCGCACTGCTGGCAGACACTTTACTGTCTGAGCCACCAGGGAAGCCTGTATCTATACTAGCTATATTTTTGCTTGTTGTCTTTCTCATCTTTGGCCATTTAAATATTTAGATCTTTATTTTACTTAACTTGTAAGAAATCTTTAAAACAATTTGCTACATCTATTCAGTGCAAACAAAATTTTCTTTTAAAGTATATACTACCTCAGACCCAGAACCAGAAAGTGATAAAGAAAACATGAAGAAAATATTTTGCAACATATTTATAAAAATAAAAATAATATCACTATAAATTAAAAATAAATTTGATTTCTTTATAACTTAATTATTTGAATTCACCATAGAATTAGTTACTGCTATATAATGCATAGCTCATATTGTTGTAATAACACCTATTACAATGACTCAGGTTTCAACAGTTGAGTGTTCAGATCATTAAAATCTAAAAAGTTTCTGGAAATTAAATAGTGTTACTGATTGTTATTATAAGTAAGCATAATAAAAAATATCCTATAATTTACTATCATTATAATTTCTTGAAAAAAGGGATATTTGGCAGTAGAAAGTATTAAGGATATAATCTTAGAACAGTCTTTTTATTTTTAAATTAAATAAATTTAGATTTATAAAATTTTACTACATGGTCCACCTTTTGCCATTTTTCATCAAAAAATGGTTAAAAACTTGTCCCAAATTCTGACACTTGCATGCTGATTAGCATTTGGGAACAATTCATTATATAAAGATAGCTATCTTCTTTTCTTGAAAACAGGGGTAGGATCTTCACTTTTTTATATTCCCAGAATATAAAAGAGACTTCATACACTCCATAAATATTCAAGGAATAATATTTTCAGTTTTGCAGGAGAATTTGGCATTTTAGTATTTCTTGCGTTTTGGTTTAAATCTTTTGTAAGTTATGGTACAATTCAGCCCAAATTACAAAGATTAAAACTGACAAGACCTCTTTAAACTATTTTAGGGATAATAGTTCAATCTCTAAATGTAGATTAGCTGTCTTGAGGCATTAGAAATATTTTAACACTAAATTTGTCATTGGAAAAGGTAAGACAGAAGTATTATTTCTATAATCTATAAAGTTGCAAATAGCCATACATATTTGTCTATCTCTCCTTGGCCAACTCTGACTATGGTATAGTTATTTTCAGAGAAAAGAAAAATCTGTTCCTATTTCTTTGGCTTGGATACTCTCCTTTCCTGATAGTTCAGGTGAATGAATGACAGACATACAGCTTTTGATATTTCAATTTTACCTTATGTGGATGTCTTGCTTAGATTTTTAATTTTTAAAAAATCTATAAAAATTATATAATGTATCTCCGCCATTTATGAAGCCCAGGTCTTTCATTATATAAACAGTCATAGATTGGGAATTCTGATTCACAAGGCAAAGACAGGGTAATGAATACATAGTAACCATCCGTTTACTTTCTGCAGCCTAGTAGAACCTAATGCCTAGCATACAATAAAGTATAGAAACTCTCCATGTTAGAGACATAGTTAAGGAAAATGATAGTAAAAATGAGATAAGTAAAAGTGAAAGTCTCTCAGTCATGTCCAAGTCTTTGCGACCCCATGGACTGTAGTCTTCTAGGGTCCTCTGTTCATGGAATTCTCCAGGCCTGAATCCTGGAGTGGGTAGCCTTCCCCAGGGGATCTTCCCAACCTAGAGACTGAACCCAGGTCTCCTGCATTGCAGACAGATTCTCTACCATCTGAGCCCCTGGTGGCTTAGCTGGTAAAAAATGAGATAAACTAAAGGCAAACATAAAAACTTAGAAGATGATAAAAGTATCAGGTGAGTGATTAAATTAGGGCATAGCCTTTTGTGATACAGAGATAAATATAATTAATATTAAACATACATACAAAGTTGATTATTGGAAAATATGTAGGCAGAGGCAGCATAGGTATTCGATCTCTCTGAATCCCCACATAAAAAGAAAGTAAAAATAAGACCAAAATCCCATGGACAACATTTATAATAAAGCTACATAACAAGGTAGCCCCGTAAGTCCCAAAAGAAGTTGGTGGGGATAAACCACCAATAACCACAAGACTACATGGTGTCCATGTTGATGTGAGAGGAAGAAGGAAGCATCAGGGCATCATCTGACAGGCCTGAGAATAAGAGAGCCCCCAAATAGCCAACCAATATTCAGTGGAATATCTGAAGGCACACTGAGTGCAGTTGAAAGTGGGAGTTTTGCCTTCTCTGATACCAGATGAGTGCATGAGATCCACAGTAAAAAGGTCTGAAGGGGCTGGACCAGTCTAGCACCTATGAATTTTCAAACTACCCCACCAGGCTCCGGTGAGAACTGAATCCTTCTTGGAGAAGAAATTGCTGGGCTGAGTCAAAATTAAACAGGATAAGGACAAAGGAGGCAAATAAAAGAGAAAGTTCAGACTGAAGTGGAAGAAGGAAATAGAGTCAGGAAATCTCAGAAAATAAGTGCTACAACTGTTAACAGTACATATAAACAGCAGAAGAGGGAGATCTGTGAAATTACAAAAGCTTCCCCAACACCCACTTTCATTTTAAAAGTTAAGAAGAATTTCACTGAAAAATGAGCAACAGAAAAGTATTGAGGTAAAATCCCAGACAAAGCTAAACAAACTATGCATGCATGAAAGAGAGACAGAAATATTGCTGCGAGCAATAAAAGTATATCAGAAAGACATTGTCAAGAAACATACCATAACCATAAACCTATTATTTCAAAACAAGCAAAAAGATGTTAAGAATGATACAAGATACAAAATAACAACAGAAATCTGGATTAGAAAAACTCAGAAGTGAAGTGAAAGAACCCAGAAGAGAATCTAAAATAAAATAATAAAATCATTTTAGAAGTGAATACTAAACTAGTCAAAGACAAAAGAAGTCAACAACAGACAACACCTTAAGAGAAACAGAAAGTGAAAAAGATGGAAATTTAAAAAAATCAAATCAATTAAAAAATCTAAATGGAGATATAAAAAGGACTCAAGAGAAAGTGACAAACAGTGAAGAGAAGATTCAACATATGGATAATGTGAGTTCCTAAAGAAGAAAACCAAAGCAAGGAAACAAAAATTGCTAAAAACTTTCAGTTAAAAAAATGACTTTAATATTTATTTTGGAAGAGCATACTGTGAATCTGAAATCTTGACCCAGAACAACCAATGCCAAGACATACTCTTATAATAAAATTACTAGACTTTAATGAAAACAAAAAAACTTCCTTTGGACATCTAGAAGAAAAAAGCTTGTGACTTATAAGAGAAAAAATTATATATTCTAATCAGACTTTTTTACAGCAACACTTTATGCCACAAGAAAATAAATAACACTTAAGATGCCCAAGAAACAAAATTGTGAGCCAAAGATTTTATACCTAACAAAACTGCCTTTTGGGTATAAAGGACATAGATAAACTATTACCAATATGTAGTAACTTAAGGGATATTGTTCCAAAAGCCTTTCCTGAGGAATCTATAATAGAATATTTTTCTGACAATTAAGATATTTGATACCAATCTAAGGACTGGTGATGAGAATTAAATATACAATTACCAATGAACTAAAAAGTAGAGTGTACAGAGTATAAGGGCTACATGTTCAAAGTAGATATAGTATGATAATTTTAACTTTTTTAAAATAGGGAAGACTGGAAAGAGCACACACAAAATTAAAAAAAAAAATAGTTATGGTAACATGCTGATGAGGGTATTAGCTCTATCATTCCAAGACTGTTGTGTGTGTAACAGGGGATAAAACAAATAAATGATTATTAAATATCCTAATTCTATCACCTTGTAACCTTGAAAATCAGGATTATTGTTGTTTGAAAAAAAGATATAGATACATGTAACAGAGAAAACTCAATATCCCCAAAAAATAAGATCATGGCATCCAGTGCCATCACTTCATGGCAAGTAGATGGGGAAAAAATGGCAAAAAATGTTTGGCAAATGTTTCCAAAAAATGGAAACAGTGGCAGATTTTATTTTCTTGGGCTCCAAAATCACTGTGGACAGTGACTGCAGTCAGAAATTAAATGACATTTGCTACTTGGAAGAGAAGCTATGACAAAGTTAGACACCATATTAAAAAGCAGAAACATCACTTTGCTGACAAAGGTCCATATAGTCAAAGCTGTGGTTTTTCCAGTAGTCATGTAATGGATGTGAGAGTTGGACCATAAAGAAGGTTGAGCATCAGAGAACTGATGCTTTCAAACTGTGGTGCTGGAGAAGACTCTTGAGAGTCTCTGGACAGAAAGGAGATCAAACCAGTCAATCCTAAAGGAAATCAACCCTGAATATTCATTGGAAGGACTGATGCTGAAGCTGAAGCTCCAATACTCTGGCCACCTGATGGGAAGATCCAACTCTTTGGAAAAGATCCTGATGCTGGGAAAGATTTAGGGCAGGAGGAAAAGGGGATGACAGAGGATAAGATGATTGGATGGCATCACCAAATCAATAGACATGAGTTTTAGCAAACTCTGGGAGATAGTGAAGGATAGGGAAGCCTGGTGTCCTGCAGTTCATGGGGTTGCAAAGAGTCTGACACGACTTAGCAACTGAACAAAACAACAACAGAGAAAAGGTTAAGCTAAATGATTTCCAGTCTTGAATTGGAAATATCAATATAAATCCATAAGGTTAGTTTTAGTTACACATATGCACATATACCAGCCCCCCTCCCACACACACCTGCCTCACAACAAGTCCTGTCCAGTGGAAAGACTTACAAACAGTGACTAACACAGGTTGTGGTCCTGAAATACCACTTCTCTAAAAGAAACCAGGGCTTCTTGAAGAAATAGTTGACTCCATGTGTGCAGTAGAAAAACACACAAAATGTGTATGGAAAATCATTCATCCTAGGTGGCAAAGAAGCTATCACAGACCACTAGAGTCATTGCTAAAGGATATAACTTTATGATGCTTCCACTGGCTAAGTATGAGAAAATCTGAGCTTCGTCATGATAATAATTGCAATAAATTGAGTATCATCAAATATGTTTAAGTCCCTGCATTCCTAATGACATTAAAACAGAAAAAGAATTGCTCATCTTTGGGAAATCATAAGGAACTAATTCATTATCTTCAAAGTTGGTAAATAAAGGCAAATAATCAAATATCTTTTCTGCATTTTCTATATGAATGATTCTACTAGGTATCCAAATAATAGATAAAGGGAAATGTCTCTATGTAAAATATTCCAATTAATAAATGAAAAAGAAATGAGAATAAGAATATTGCTATTTCATAATTTTCAATGAATTAATGAATATTTAATGCCGGGCTGGATGAATCACAAGCTGGAATCAAGATTGCCAGGAGAAATATCAATAACCTCAGATATGTAAATGACACCAACCTTACGGCAGAAAGCAAAGAGGAACTAAAGAGCTTCTTGATGAAGGTGAAAGAGAAGTGTGAAAAACTGGCTTAAAACTCAACATTCAAAAAACTAATCATGGCATCCAGTCCATGGCATATAGATAGGGAAACACGGGAAACAGTAAAAGACTTTATTTCTTGGGCTCCAAAATCACTGCAGATGATGACTGCAGCCATGAACTTAAAAGACACTTGTTCCTTGGAAGAAAAGCTATGCCCAGACAGTGTATTAAAAAGCAGAGACATTACTCTGTCGACAAAGGTCCGTCCAGTCAAAGCTATGGTTTTTCCAGTAGTCTCATTGTGCAGATATAAGAGTTGGACCATAAAGAAGACTGAGTGCTGAAGAATTGATGCTTTTGAACTGTGGTGTTTTGAGAGTCCCTTGGACTGCAAGGAGAACAAAGGAAATCAACCCTGAAAATTCATTGGAAGGACTGATGCTGAAGCTGAAGCTCTAATACTTTGGCCACCTGATGGGAAGAGCTGACTCATTGGAAAAGACTGATTCTGGGAAAGAATGAAGGCAGGAGGATAAGGGGACAATGGAGGACGAGATGGTTGGATGGCATCACTGACTCAATGGAGTTGAGTTTGAGCAAGCTCTGGGAAATGGTGAAGGACAGGGAAGCATGGGGTGCTGTAGCCCATGGGCTGGCAAAGAGTCAAACATGACTGAGCAACTGAACAACAATGGATATAGGCTCCTTGAATCAGAAGAGTGACGACTAGACATTATGTGTCTCTTACAGTCTTGCCAGAGGAATGGAATCTGAATCTGATCCAATCTCTGGATCCAGTTGCCAATTTGGAAAAAAAACTGGTGGGTAGAGGGCATATAGGGTTGTATCATAAGTAATATATTGGCAGGGTCTAGACTGTGGGACAGAGAAGGCGATGGCACCCCACTCCAGCACTCCTGCCTGGAAAATCCTTTGGACAGAGGAGCCTGGTGCGCTGCAGTCCATGGGGTCGCACAGAGTCGGACACAACTGAAGTGACTTAGCAGCAGCAGCAGCAGCAGACTGTGGGAAACTCTTTGGGTTGGAAGGTGCAAGTTTTTCTACAACTGTTTTACTACACTGCAACTTCAAGGACTGCAGCCCACTAGACTCCTCTGACCATGGGATTTTCCAGGCAAGAAAACTGGAATGGGTTGCCATTTCCTTCTCCAACAAATAAACAGTGGGGAGTGAAAGAGAATAGAAGGGAAACTTACAAGAGACTTAAAAAGTACAGTACATTTAAAAAGTGGGGGAAACCAAACTGCTGGTGCTAGGGATGCACACTTGGGTGTTGGAACTATAGGGGGGGGGAAACAGCAGGGAGAGGATAACTACAGAAGTTAGGATAATGATTTCTGGAAGGAATGGGGCATATATAAGGATTTATGCTCTGGGTGGCAGAGTTTTATTTCTTGACCTGGACGATACTTACAAGCATGTTCACCTTATATTAATTTATTAAACCACATATTTGTAGTATGTGGTTTTCAGGATCTGTGTTTTATTCTACATATACAGTGTCTCCTCTCTTTGAACACCTGAAGATCCTGATAGTCATTTTTAGAGACTTATTTATATATCAGATTCTTGATGTTTGAGGAGTCTATACCTAGTTCTAAAATTAAAAAATAACACTTGGGCATAAAATTTGTCCAGTTCCCTTACCTGTAAAATGACCATGGTAATAGTTATTCAATAAGTAGGCTGTGTGTCTGTGGTGATGAAAAGAACATAACCACACTGCAAAATACACACTGGGCAGCTGGCTAAACTCACTCATCCTGTGTGACTTAAGAGTTTACTCTTTATATTTGTGCCTCAGCAAAATCACAGTGCTTGTTACAACCTTTGGAACTGCTAGAAAATCATTAGGAAAAAATTAAACAAAAAATGCCACCAATTAATATATAGTCCTGGGACCTCTATTAAACTATCTTCTTTTCCCAGTTGCATACCAAACCCTACAGGAATTCTGTTAAAAAGGACTTTGGCCTTACTTGTGCCTATCCGGTTTCCTAAAACCATTAAAATTCCTAGAAGAAATAAAGGCAATATGCTCTTTGACATGAGTCTTAGCAATGTGTTTCTAGATATGACTCCTCAAGCAATGTGGACAAAAGCAAAAATAAAGAAATGGCACTACACCAAACTAAAAAGCTCTGCATGGCAAAGGAAACCATCAGCAAAATGAAAAGACAACATACCAAGCTGGAGAAGATATTTGCAAATCATGTATCTGATAAGGGGCTGATATAAAATATATATTAAAAACTCATAAAACTCAACAACAAAAAATCAAAAAACCCAATTTAAAAAATAGGCAGAGGAGCTAAATGGTCATTTTTCCAAAGTTATTTTCAGATGGACAACAGGTACCTGAAAAGATGTTCATCACTAATTATTAGGGAAATGCAAATCAAAACCACAATGATTTGTTATCAAAAACGCAAGAAATAACAAAAGAGGATGTAGAGAAAAGTGAACCCTCATGCACTGTTTGTGGGAATGTAAATTGGTGCAGCCAATTTACAGTATGGAAAACAGTATGGAGAGTTCTATTTTATATTGAGAATAGAACCCCCATCTGATCCAGCTATTCAACTTCTGTGTATTTATCCAAAGAGTATAAAAACATAAATTCAAAATATTGTACCCCTGAGTTCATAGCTGAATTTACAATTGCCAATATACAGAAGCAACCTAACTGCCCATCAATGGATGAATGTATAAAGGAGATGTGGTATATATATACTATGAAATACTACTGAGACATAAAAAAGGTGAAATCTTGCCATTTGCAACAACATGGATGGAGGGTATTATGCTAAGAGAAATAAGTCAGAGAAAGACAAATACTGTATTATATCACATATGTGGAATTAAAAACCCAAATAAAGGAATAAACCAAACCAAATAAAGATAAACACACAGATAAAAGGAACAGAGTAGTGATTACCAGTGGGGAAGTAGGGTGGAGGGAGGGCAACATGGGTAAAGGTGGTCAACTGCTTGGTGATGGACAGAAGCTAAACGTTTGGTGGTGAGCACACTGTAGTGTATACGGAAGCTGAAATACAATAATATTGTACACATGAGACTCATGTAGTGTCATAAACCAGTGTTACCCCAATTTAATAAAAAAGATTCTGGTTTGCTAAAAGAAAAAAGGAAGGGAGTTTAAATACTAAAATCTAACCTCAGATATGCAGATGACACCAGCCTTATGGCAGAAAGTGAAGAGGAACTAAAAAGCCTCTTAAAGTGAAAGAGAAGAGTGAAAAAGTTGGCTTAAAGCTCAACATTCAGAAAACTAAGATCATGGCATCTGGTCCCATCACTTCATGGGAAATAGATGGGGAAACGGTGGAAACAGTGTCAGACTTTATTTTTTGGGGCTCCAAAATCACTGCAGATGGTGATTGTAGACATGAAATTAAAAAACGCTTACTCCTTGGAAGGAAAGTTATGACCAACCTAGATAGCATATTCAAAAGCAGAGACATTGCTTTTCCAACAAAGGTCTGTCTAGTCAAGGCTATGGTTTTTCCAGTGGTCATGTATGGATGTGAGAGTTGGACTATAAAGAAAGCTGAGCGCTGAAGAATTGATGCTTTTGAACTGTGGTGTTGGAGAAGACTCTTGAGAGTCCCTTGGACTGCAAGGAGATCCAACCAGTCCAATCTGAAGGAGATCAGCCCTGGGATTTCTTTGGAAGGACTGATGCTAAAGCTGAAACTCCAGTACTTTGGCCACCTCATGCGAAGAGTTGACTCATTAGAAAAGACTCTGATGCTGGGAGGGATTGGGGGCAGGAGGAGAAGGGGACAACAGAGGATGAGACAGCTGGATGGCATCACCGACTCGATGGACGTGACTTTGAGTGAACTCCGGGAGTTGGTGATGGACAGGGAGGCCTGGCATGCTGCAATTCATGGGGTCACAGAGAGTAGGACACCACTGAGCGACTGAACTGTACTGACTGAAGGCCAATAAACAAAGTAGCAAACTCTCACCACAGTGGGAGAAGTAATGGTGTAAGAGCCTTGAAATGGTTACGAGGAGGAAGAAAATGGGCAAGAGCTGAGATGTATTTTGAATATATCTCATTCAATATATTCTGAAAAGGTATGTCGATGACCTGAGACCTATGGAAACAAAGATGCTGGATTGCAGTTCTGGAACCCATATGTAATTATTGTCGCTGCTGCTGCTGCTGCTAAGTCGCTTCAGTCATGTCTGATTCTGTGCGACCCCATAGACGGCAGCCCACCATATTCCCCCGTCCCTGGGATTCTCCAGGCAAGAATACTGGAGTGGGTTGCCATTTCCTTTTCCAATGCATGAAAGTGAAAAGTGAAAGTGAAATTGCTCAGTCGTGTCTGACTCCTAGCGTCCCCATGGACTGAAGCCCACCAGCCTCCTCTTTCCATGGGATTTTCCAGGCAAGAGTACTGGAGTGGGGTGCCATTGCCTTCTCCGATATAATTATTGTTATATGACATATAACAGGGAAAAAAATCCAGATAAGATCCATACCTATGTGTACATGTGTATTACTATATTTGTCCTTTGATTTATAAGAAGGGAAACACAAGTCAAACAAGATCTATGTATTTGAAGTTTGGGTAGAAAGGACAAGACAGAGAGAAAGAGAAATAACCATAAGGATAATGAACAGATGGGAAGAACTGACAACATTAGCTGTGAAGTGGTAAACCAAAAAGTAAAGAAGAAATAAGGACTCACAAGAAGGAGGAAAAAAAGACCAAGAAAAGAAAGCAGAAGAAATTGGAAATGACAGTTTATAAATGACATTTTAAAAACAAGTCTGGAGTAGTTTTACATTTATTTTCAAGTAGCTAGAACTCAGATATGATCACAGGTGTATATGTGGTTTGTAAACAGAATCTAAATCTAAGACCTATTTTAGACAAAGTAACATACTGTAGTTTTATGTATGCTTTGTTCCTAATTTGGGCTATATATCTTTAATATGGTATAGATGAGGTCATTATTACAAAAATAATTTATCCATTAAATTAATAATTTTATTTTACTTATATAATTTCAAAAAAGTTCTTACCAGGTGGTATACATCATCTAAACAAGTAAATTCGTTAAAGCTGATATTAAGTTTTCGAAGTCCTGTTAACTTGGAGAGATCTCTCAATTTACTCAAGCTGTTTCCATGTAGATTCAGACTCTAAAGTAAAATAAAATGTAAATAAAAAGTAAGACAAGTTATATTCTAATTGTAGCTATTAAATAACATTAAGAGAAAGCCAATGAGAAAAAAATCTAATTTTAAAGGTACAGTCTGTTTTTATAATCTGATTTTACAAGATGAAGTTTATAATAGCAGCATTGGACCTGGTACTTGATTAATCTGATTTTCCACTTGCTCTAAGTTTACTAATAATTGGCATGAAATTCTTTTTAGAAGATGAGTAAATATTTTGTTGTTATATTCATTAGGGCAGTTCTATTTCTCAGGCTAGCTGGTGAACAATGTAGGCCCTAAAGATTTTGGGTATTGGCTAGGTTGCCTCACAGGAGAGGGGATGGCGAGGATATACCCTGATTACAGGGAACCAAATGAGGGCCCTGGACTAATGAAGAAAGGCTGAGGGGGTTACAGTGGGAGGATACAACGTCAAAGAAGATACAACGTCAAAGAAGGAGTTGAGAGAGTGTTTAAGTCTCTGCACCACAAACTGACCCAGATGTTCCCTGCCCCTTTGATCCTGGGCTATATGAAAATGACTGTTACCATATTTTTATATTTAGGGGTGACTCTGATATCTGCATGGGCTTCCCAGGTGGCACTAGTGGTAAAGAACCCACCTGCTAATGCAGGAGACAGAAGAGACGTGGGTTTGATCTCTGGGTGGGGAAGATCCCGTGGAGGAGCGCATGGCAACCCAATCCAGTACTGCCTGGAGAATTCCTTGGACAGAGTAGCCTGGCAGGCTATAGTCCATAGGGTCGCAAAGAGTCCTAATGTGCCTCTAACCTCTCATTCTTTCAGTCACAGTCTCAGGTATCTTTGTATTCTACACCTATATTCCCACCATCACACACCCTAGATAAGACACTTGGTCTTTCAAAACCATGTGCTTACAGATAAAGTATGCCTCTGCATGGAAGACAAAAACAATGAAATCTTCCATATCCTTCAGAAATTCACACAAATCCACCTCTTTCTGTGGACCTCTCCCAGCAGCTCTAAATGTCTTGTATTTGTTTATATATCTGTCTCCTTCACTAAAATAACACCCTTGGAGCAGGGAAGAAAACTTATTCATTGAACACCTAATACTTGCTTCAATGGCTAATATATAGCAAATTCTCAGTAAATGCTAGATGAATAAATCAGTGCAAAAGCCAGACTTATAACAACTCTAATTTTTAGTATTTAATTGTGCTGTAAGAGAATATAAAATTATATTACTCTAGGCTTTTCATTTCTATATATTTTATTTATTTTTATGGATGTCTTCATAAAACTCAGTCTAGTGGGGATAACTGAAAAGAAAATAATACATGTGTACCTTCAATTTCTCTTATAGTAATGGCACAAATAAAGGAGAAAAAAGGGTGTGATGTCTAAATATCCTTCTTCTAATATCTAGAATTCTTACTGGAAACTGTAGAAAACTTTCTGGCTTTTAAGAAATATAGACAAATTTAAGATGAATTCTTAAATTCTTATGTTACGGGTACTGACCAAATTAATAGTCAGGTGGAGGTCACACTGGCCTAGATATTCCAAAGTCTTAAATTCTTCTCCTTTCTGCTTATCTTACAAACCAAAGATAATAAAAAAGACCTAGCTTCTGGTGCTATTTTTTTTACTTTTATTTAATCTCTTTAAATCTATAGGAATACATGTTTTAGAAGCTCAATCCTATCAGAACACTGATTTATTAAACCTTTCCTATTGAGGCTTTATTATAAAAAATGTATTACTCAAATATGAAATCTTGACGTTATAGTTCAGAAACAATTTCTCCATAGTGTCAGCTGGAAGATTGTTCCTGTATTAAGTATATTGCATATTTATGATAAAGATGGTGATATTGCTATCATGCTATAAAGTTTTACTTCATCTCTGATAATAATTCTCTAAAGTAGACTTTAGATGGATGGCACATCACTGACTCGATGGACGTGAGTCTGAGTGAATTCTGGGAGTTGGTGATGGATAGGGAGGCCTGGTGTGCTGCGATTCATGGGGTCGCAAAGAGTCGGACACAACTGAGCGACTGAACTGAACTGAACTGAACTGAACTGAAAGTAGACTTAATCTAGACTTGAAGATTTGGTGGATGATGCTAATACAGTTTTACCAAAGCAATTTCATAAACTATCTTAAAAAGATGTTTTGAATATTTTTAGAAGCAGACTGAAAACTGTTGAGCTCATTTATTATTTTAAAATATATGTTTTGCATTCTCTTTCTGCTTCACATAATCATTTGGAAAAAACTGTCATCGTAAACAATGGATTTAAAAATGTCAAAATGGAGCCAAGTAATTGACTTTCAAGATAAAAATAATTTCTGAATTTTTATCTGTACCTCAGTTTTCAGTAAATGCATAGAAAGATATGTCAAGTAAGAACACCTTGTCTTAAGTATTGTTAGCATTTATCAAGTAATATCAATTTGTTTACTCCTTCCTTCTGTAGGTTCAAGCAGACAACTCACTTTTTCTGTAAGAACCACTCAGACATTCTGTTTTAGAACAAATATCCAATGAGTATCTCATATGTGCTAGGTATTGTGCTAGCTGGTCCACACAGTATTTATGAGTAAATTATAAAAAGGCATCCTTACCTCAAGACACTTTTATTTCCGGCTTTTAGAAAACTGTCACAATAGACTGATTTTGTTAGTAAAAGAAATTCCACCACCAGTCATCAGAAAGTTGTTGTAGTAAATATCAGATCAGATCAGATCAGTCACTCAGTCGTGTCTGACTCTTTGTGACCCCATGAACCGCAGCACGCCAGGCCTCCCTGTCCATCACCAACTCCCGGAGTTCACTCAGACTCATGTCCATTGAGTCAGTGATGCCATCCAGCCATCTCATCCTCTGTCGTCCCCTTCTCCTCCTGCCCCCAATCCCTCCCAGCATCAGAGTCTTTTCCAATGAGTCAACTCTTCGCATGAGGTGGCCAAAGTACTGGAGTTTCAGCTTTAGCATCATTCCTTCCAAAAAAATCCTAGGGCTGATCTCCTTCACTACTGTATATTTAGAAGTTGCCCCTTAGATGTGGCCCTTCTGTGCAATGCACACTGCACAGTCTTATATTGTTACCCTCATGCTGGCAATATAAATGACTAAGAACAGCCATAGCCTCTGTCCCTGTGGAATTTATAGTTTAGGAAGGATACAGAACACATGACAAAGGAATCTTACTTAGATTCTTGATTAGACCTATAGGTAAGAGAAGGACTTAATGCTTAAGTATAGATCTAAAATGTGTGGGAGCTAAGTAAGAGAAACAGGGTCATGTGAAAACATTCTGTGCAGATGAAGTAGCTAGTGTGGAGACTCTGTGTGGCTGTAAACGATACATTTAGGAAACAAAAAGGAGGCTGACTACAGATTGCTACAGGGAGGGTAATATGAGAAGAGCCTGAAAAGACAGGCCTGGGACCAGGTCATATAAAACCTTATAGGCCATATTAAGGACTTTGGTTTTATTTTTAAAACAATGAAAAGCATTTGTGCATTTCATATCAGAGTGGTGAGGGATGACAAATCAGATTTGCACTTGAAAAGACTACTCTGGCTTCAGTATGGAGAATGGGTTGTGGCCTTGCAGCGGAAGTAGGACAAAACCTCTGTTGCATAGCTCTCGTAGGCATGCACCCCCACCCCAACACATACACACGCACACACACACACACACACACACACATGCACACACCCCTTGTATTGAGTTATACTTAGCTATATACTGAATGCCATCCAAAGAGCACATTAATAGAATATTATGTGCATGGTACCTCCTGAAATTGTGTAATAGCCCCATGGAAGTATCTAGGTTGGTGATAAAGGGAGTCTGGATAGAATGGTAGCAGATTTGAAATGGACAGACTGAAAGTCAAGATATAGAAGGAAGCTTAATATCTCAGAATATCTTAATATCTATAGAATTTCCTCGTAATACTCACCACAATATGACCATAAACACTAGTCTTGGCAAGGGAAAGTATTGTTTTATCATCCAAACTAATAAGTTTTGGTCTGGGCTTGATCCTGGGATCCATTTTTATAACTTCATCATCAAATTTCAAATCCTGGGACAATACTGATCCTTCTGAATTTTTTTTGCTTTCTTCTAGAATAACATTGTTGAATGAAGAAAATAAAGAGTGAGCCTTGACCTAAAAAATTTATTAAAAACATTGAAAATCTGGTTGCTGTATTTATCATTTTGAAAAATAAGCTATGTAGGAAAGATGAATTAAAACTTTTTCCATTTATAGTAATATCTATGATCATCTGTATCACATTAGGAAATCTATGAGAACAGATTAAAATTGTGGACTAAGAATGGGTGTGTTCATCCCCTCCTCCTGAAAATTCCTTAAAACTGGCAAAAGACATTTAAAAAATAGTTTATAACAGTGGAGAGGGCACCAACAAAATACTAAAAGTTGTGAAATATAAATTAGAAGGGACTGAACTGACAAATAAGAAGCAGAAATGTAACCTGCAGCCAAAATATATGCAGGAGATAACCACTTCAAAGAGCAGACTCCAAGAAACCTGGTGTTTAGAGTGAACAAGTAAAGTGCAGGAGGAAGCGCTAGGTAATTATTAGGCACTTCAGTTATCATAAGAATTGTGGATGACTGGGCCAAAACAACATGAACAAACAGAAATGGCTCTACAAAAAACCAAAATGGTCCATAAGAGAATTCTTTTTAAAATCTAGGAGAACAAAACATCTATAAAAGAATAGATGGCTATAGAAAAAAAAAAAAGGGTAAATGCTTCAAAGTCACCATAAAAACAATTAGTGAAGTATGAAATATTCAATAAATGTCCTGAGAAACCAAATGGATACATCTACAGCAAATCAAATTAACTGTGTGGAAGCTAATATAGAGGGCATCTTTCACAACAAAGAATTTAAAGATGGAAATGTAAAATACAAAGAAAAAAAATTAAAATACATTGGGGGAAACAGTTCAGAATGTTCAATGTTTACCAAATAGGAGTTCGAGAGGGCTTAACAGAGAACAGAAGAGAAGTAATGATAAAGGAATTAAGAAAAGGAAACTTCCCAGAGTTAAAGGAAACATTTGATCTTCAGATTAAAACAGCTCATAAAGGGGCAAGCAGGATGATGGAGCTCTTATCTTTGCTGACATCACTTTGTTGTGAAGTCAGTCACAACAGCAGGGACTTGGCCTCTCCACTTCTTGTTATTTCAGTTATTTTGTTTTCTGTTTGTTTGGGTTTCTGTGTCTTTTGCTGGGAGTGTATTTGACTGATAGAATTCTCTTCATAACAACATAAAATATAAATGCCCAGAACTATACAAGAAATATAAAAAGAAATGTTTAAGACCCATATAAAGGAAAATATGGGACAGGACTTGAGTAAATGGAATAACGTTATCATGTTCCTGGATGAGAGGCCCAATACTACACAGAAGTCAGTTCACCCCAAATTAAATTTAAATTCAATACACTTACAATCAAATCCTAGTAGGACATTTAAATAGAACTTAACAAGATGTTTCAAAATTTAATTTGGGAATGAAAACGGTCAAGAATGTGTGCGTGCATGCTAGGTCGCTTCAGTCATGTCCAACTCTGCAACCCAATGGACCATAGCCCGCCAGGCTCCTCTGTCCATGGGATTCTACAAGCAAGAATACTGGAGTGGGTTTCCATGCCCTTCTAATGTTCAAGAATAGCCAAGAAATTTTTAAAAAAATAAGTGGAAGAGAATTTGCCTTATCACATATCCAAACATATCATCCGGTTGTAATAACGAAAACAAGATGGTAGGGGTCCAAGATTAGACCAAGAGATCAATGGAATAGAATATAAGGATCTGTATATATTAAAATAATTTTAATAATAAAGATAATATTTCAAAATAGAGTAAAAAAGATTGAAAGCAAACCCACAAAGCTATTAACAGTGAATGCCTTAATGAAAGGGAGTGGGGTAGGACTGAGGTGAAAGCAGATTTTCATGTGTATTCTTTTTTTTTTTTTTTTTAATGTATTTTTATTTTATTTTTTTTTATAATTTTATTTTATTTTTAAACTTTACATAATTGTATTAGTTTTGCCAAATATCAAAATGAATCCATCATAGGTATACATGTGCTCCCCATCATGTGTATTCTATATTTTGCAATAAGTTTGAATTTTTTCTAGTGAGACTACAGCTATATACTACTCATGTAATATATTTTCAAAATAAAAAATTTAGGTGTCATAATGATTTTCTTTGAAAATTAAATCCCTCACAGAATAATCACTTTACATTTATATATAGGCATACCTCATTCTGTTGCATTTTACTTTATTGGATTTCTAACAAATTGAAGGCATCAATCAAGTCTATTGGTGCTATTTTCCAACAGCATTTGCTCACTTCATGTCTCTGTCACATCTGGTAATCCTCATAATATTTCAAAGTTTTTCACTAAGATTATATTTGTTATGGTGATCTGTGATGTTACTATTGTAATGCTTTTGGGTTGCCACAAACCATGCTCATATA
The DNA here is from genome assembly GCF_003369695.1 of Bos indicus x Bos taurus. Lineage (NCBI taxonomy): Eukaryota > Metazoa > Chordata > Mammalia > Artiodactyla > Bovidae > Bos > Bos indicus x Bos taurus. The sequence continues at coordinate 66,003,007 of NC_040085.1, read as the reverse complement.
AGACAGTGAACTGTGTTTGGAGTACTCCATTGACCAGCCATTTCCCTGCCTCTCTCCCTCTCTTTGGGCCTCCCTATTCCCTGAGATCGGAGAAGGCAATGGCACCCCACTCCAGTACTCTTGCTTGGAAAATCCCATGGACGGAGGAGCCTTGTCAGGCTGCAATCCATGGGGTCGCTAAGAGTTGGACACGACTGAGCGATTTCACTTTCACTTTTCACTTTCATGCATTGGAGAAGGAAATGGCAGCCCACTCCAGTGTTCTTGCCTGGAGAATCCCAGGGACGGGGGAGCCTGGTGGGCTGCCGTCTATGGGGTCACAAAGTTGGAAACGACTGAAGTGACTTAGCATAGCATTCCCTGAGATAGAACAATCTTAAAATTAAAATTTAGGCAATTAATTACCTTAGAATGGCTTCTCACTGCTCAAGTGAAAGGAAAAGTCACATACCTCTCACTTTAAATCAAAAGCTAGAATGACTGAGTTTAGTGAGGAAGGCATGTTGAACACTGAGACAGGCTGAAAGCTATGCCTCTTGCTCCAAACAGTCAAGTTTTGAATGCAAAGGAGAAGTTTTGAAGAAAATTAAAAGTACCACTCCAGTGAACATATGAATGTAAAAAAAGTGAAATAGTCTTATTACTGATATGGAAAATGATTTTGTGCTCTGGATGGAAGATCAAATCAGTCACAATATTCCCTTTAGTCAAAGCCTAAACCACAGAAAAATCCTCTCTTCAATTCTATGAAGGCTGAGAGAGGTCAGAAAGTTGCAGAAGAAAAGTTTGAAGCTAGCTGAGCCTGGTTCATGAAGTTTAAGGAAAGAAGAGATCTCCATAACATAGAGAGCAAAGTGAATCAGCAAGTGCTGATGTAGAAGCTGCCGCAAGATATCCAGAATATCTAGCTAAGATCACTAATATAGGTAACTACACTAATACATAGATTTTCAATATAGATGAGACAGCACTCTATTAGAAGATGCCATCTAGGATTTTCTATTAAAAGAAGATGCCATCTAGGATTTTCATAGCACTGAAGTCAGTGCTCAGCTTTAGAGATTCAAAGGTCAAGCTGACTCTCTTGTTAGGGGCTCTTTTAGTTGAAGCTAATGCTCATTTACCTTTCTGGACACCCTACGGCACTTAAGAATTATGCTAAATCTACTCTACCTGTGATCTATAAATGGGACCAAAAAAGCCTGGATGACAGCACATTTGTTTACAACATGGTTTGCTGAATATTTTAAGACCCCTGTCTAGACCTACTGCTCAGAAAAAAAAAAAAAAAAAAAGGATTTCTTTTAAAATACTGCTGCCTATTGACAATGAACCTGGTTACCCAAGAGCTCTGATGGAGATGTGCAATGAGATTTACACTGCTTTCATGCTCACTAACATAACATTCCTTCTGCAGCCCATGGATCAAGGACTAATTTCTACTTTCAAGTCTTATTATTTAAGAAATACATTTCATAAGGCTATAGTTGCCAGTTTTTAATTACAATCTCAAAGAAGGGCAGTGCCAAAGAATGTTCAAACTACTGCACAACTGCACTCATTTCACATGCTAGCAAAGTAATGCTCAAAATTCTCCAAGCTAGGCTTCAACAGTACGTGAACTGAGAACTTCCAGATGTTCAAATGGGCTTAGAAAAGGCAGAGGAACCAGAGATCAAATTCCAAGTATCCACTGGATCATAGAAAAATCAAGAGGATTCCAGAAAAATATCTACTTCTGCTTCATTGACCATGCTAAAGACTTTGACTGCGTGGGTCACAACAAAATGTAGAAAATTCTTCAAGAGATGGGAATTTGAGGCCACCTGACCTGCCTCCTGTGAAACCTGTATGCAGGTCAAGAAGCAACAGTTAGAACCAGGCACAGAACAACAGACTGGTTCTAAATTGAGCAAGAAGTATGTCAAGGCTACATATTGTCACCCTGCTTATTTAACTTATATGCAGAGTGCATCATGAGAAATGCCAGGCTGGATGAAGCACAAGCTGGAATCAAGAGTACCAGGAGAAATATCAATAACCTCAGATATACAGATGACACCACCCTTATGGCAGAAAGCAAAGAGGAACTAAAGAGCCTCTTGATGAAGGTGAAAGAGGACAGTGAAAAAAGCTGGCTTAAAACAACATTCAAAAAACTCATGGCATCTGGTCCCATCTCTTTATGGCAAAGAGATGTGGACACAATGGAAATAGTGACAGATTTTATTTTCTTGGGCTCCAAAATCACTGCAGATGGTGACTGCAGCCATGAAATTAAAAGATGCTTGCTCCTTGGAAGAAAAGCTATGACAAACCCAGACAGTGTATTAAAAACCAGAGACATAACTTTGATTACAAAGGTCCATCTAATCAAAGCTATGGTTTTCCAGTAGTCATGTATGGATGTGAGAGTTGGACTATAAAGAAAACTGAGCACCAAAGAACTGATGCTTTTGAACTGTGGTGTTGGAGAAGACTCTTGAGAGTTCCTTGGACTGCAAAGTGATCAAACTAGTCTATCCTAAAGGAAATCAGTCCTGAATTTTCATTGGAAGGACTGATGCTGAAGCTGAAACTCCAATACTTTGGTCACTTGATGTGAAGAGCTGATTCATTAGAAAAGACCTTGATGCTGGGAAAGACTGAAGGCAGGAGGAGAAGGGGATAACAGAGGACGAGATGGTTGGATGGCATCACTGACTCAATGGACATGAGTTTGAGTAAACTCCAGGAGATGGTAAAGGACAGGGAAGCCTGGCGTACTGTAGTCCATGGAGTTGCAAAGAGTCGGACACAACTGAGCAACTGAACAACAACAACAACAATAGCTTCCCCAGATAGAGATTTTCCTGAGGTTATCTGAGCAAAGGAAATTGAAAACTTTTTGGAAAGGATTTACCATCCTATATGTCATTAAGAACATACGTGATTCATGGAGAGTTCAAAATATCAACAGTAACAGGAATTTAAGTTAAGACTTCCCTTGTGGCTCAGATGGTAAAGCATCTGCCTACAATGTGGGAGACCCGGGTTTGATCCCTGGGTCAGGAAGATCCTCTGGAGAAGGAAACAGCAACCCACTCCAGTACTCTTGCCTGGAAAATCCCATGGACGGAGGAGCCTGGTAGGCTACAGTCCATGGGGTTGCAAAGAGTCAGACACGACTGAGCGACTTCACTTTCTTTCTTTCAAGACTTCAGTGGAGGAAGCATTTGCAGATATAGTGGAAACAGCAACAGAACTAGACATAGAGCCCAAGATATGACTGAAATCCTACAATCTCATGATAAAACCTTACAGATGAGGAGTTTCTTCTTACAGATGAGCAAAGAATATGGTTTCCACTCCTGGTGAAGATGCTGTGAAGACTGTTGAAGTGACAACAAAGGATTTAGGATACTTCATAAACTTAGTTGGTAAAGCAGTGGAAGGATCTGAGAGGACTGACTCCAATTCTGAAAAAAGTTCTGTGGGTAAAATGCTATCAAACAGCACTGCAATGCTACAGATAGGTCATTCATGAAAGGAAAAGACAACACATGCAGCAAACTTCATTGTTACCTTAGTTTAAGAAATTGTCACAGCTACCAGTTATCTTCAGCAACTACCACCTGATTAGTCAGCAGCCATCAACATGGAGCCAAGATCCTCTAGCAGCAAAAAGGTTATGACTCACTGGGCTCAGATGATGATTCACATTTTTTAGCAATAAAGTCTACTGTTTTATGAAGGTATGTATATTTTTTAGACATTTCATACGTAATAGACTGCAATAAGTATAAAGGCAAGTTTTACATGCACTGGGAAACCAAAAATTAGTGTGACTATTGCAATATTTACTTTATTGCAGGGTCTGAAACTGAACCCACAATATTTCTGAGGTATGCCTGTACATATAATATAGCATAAACTCGACATAACATTATTAGGCTTCAAATTACTGTTCTGTTCTCATTTAAGGAATTCCAGTTTTAAAAATGCATTCATACCACTGTAATATACTCAAATTCCACGATGTATTCAGGCAAAACAAGGTCATGATCAAAGACAAACCACTTGCACTGCCGAACACTGCAATCACAGTTTCTTTGTCCCATGATAGAATCTAGGATAAAATAAAAATAAAAACAAGCAAAATAAATAAACACTCTTCAAAGTGAAACATAACATACACTTTTCACCCTTACACAGATTAATAAACAACAAACTCAAAATATCATGTTATTGAGGTTTTTTTCTATCTTCCTACCATCCTCGATAATTTCTTAATTCTATCAAGACTAGTCACCCTTTCACTATACAGACTAGTAGGGTTTAGTTTTATTCATATTCTTTTCTTTTTCTTACTTTTTCACTTTTCTAATCAGAATTTGACCATATAGTTTTTGATAAATATATTACTCTAAAACCTTTGTTGTTAAAAGTTGGGTAGGCTCTATCTTTTGAAATACATACAATATATTATGCACATATGTGTGTGTATAAAATAGAAAAGAAACTTTTACAAAATAAAATATCTATGCACAGAAATATAAAACTGTCATTGAAGTAGGGAACAGAAATACAGAAGTTCATTAGTGGCTAGGAACATGGTTTTACAGAGAAGTTTATAAGCTTTGTTAGATAGAGGTTAAATTATAAGCATATCTTTATTAAATGAAAATATTCTGTAGTCAGAAAGATGAAAAAAGATTTATTTCATGGCAGACATACTTAGTAAATATTTTCGAGGAATGAACACTGAATTAATCATTGGGTAGTTGGCTTGACTGATGGAGTCGTGATCATGAGCCTGAACACTCTGGCCAAGGAAAACCTTTGTAATCAGGAGGATGCCTAATATGAAAAAACAAAACATTTTAACATGAATTCATCTTAACAATTTTCCAATTTTACCTTCCTTCCTGGCCCCAGACTTGATTGTATATTTATTCTGTAAAGGTAGGGATCCTAGCTATCCGTACAGCACATAGCACACTGCTTGATCCAAAATAGAGGAGCTTAATAAATATTTGTTGAATAAATAAAATGGTTATAAAAGAGGATTCCTGTGACTATATCAAGCAAAGCTTTACAGACAAGAAAGAAGGAAATAAGGCAATATTTAACAATATTTTCATGAAGTAATTTAAGAAATTTGTTGTTCTTGTTAACTGGGTAAAAATTCATCCCTGTATCATCAGTATCTAGCACATAGCACTCAATATGTCTACTGAATGGTGAACATTTCCTTTCCCTTAAATTATTAAGGAACCTTGAAATTCACCAACTTCTAGGAATCTCTAGAGTCACTGAATCCTATGAAGTAACTTGTAATTACTATGCATAAAGTATTCAGGTACTTCTTAAAACTATGTACGAGCTATGAAATGTAAATCGGGAGAACCTAACTGTTTTGTCCCTTGAACTGCAAGATCAAACCAGTCAGTCCTAAAGGAAATCAATTTTGAATACTCATTGGAGGGACTGATGCTGAAAAGCTGAAGCTCCAATACTTCGGCCACTTGATATGAAGAGCCAACTCACTGGAAATAAGACCCTGAGACTGGGAAAAGGTCTTTTGCCAATTTTAGATTTATAACCAGGTTTTTTTACCATCTTATATTTTGTTAATTAAGGACAAATAAGGCCTGACTTCCCGAGTGCTTTATATGATGATTATTACATAAATGGGCAGAGTTCTCTTTTCTCTTTCCAGTGAATCTGGGGTTTGTATGGTGAGTGTGTATAACATATACATATTTTTAGGACACATCTTAATGAACAAAAGCATATTGTGAAAAGTGTTTATTTCATATAAGAGAGATTAAATATGAGTAACAAATGAATCTCATGCTATTGATGTTGCTGATAATAATCACTCAGTAAATATTTGTTGACAGACTAAGTAGTAGATCAGAAAGTCATGTATTACCTCACTGGTAAATACTAAATAAAAGGGGTTTCAGAAAACTTCCCAGGTTGATAAAATCAAGCATCAAAAATGTTATGAAAGTAATTAATGAATTTGAAGACTCAGAGCTTAAAAGTTCAGAAACTGCGTATTTATAATACCATGTCTGAAGAGCTCATGCTCAAGAGAGTTTTTCTTCTCATCCTTGTACTTTTGCTGTAGTATTTCAATTCTGGGACACTCACATATACTTAAGCTATTAGCAAGAATGACAGCTTCTTTTCTGAGAGGGAGCTATAAAGAAAAAGCAAAGTCTGAGAATTTTTATAAGATTGACAATATTTCAACTTTACTACAGATGGTTTATCACTTTATGTCCATGTGTCTGGGCGAGGAACCTTCAGGTCACTCACTGAAAAGAAGCAGATAAACTTCAGGGACAACTTCATTCCATGAAACCATTCATGTATTTTAAATGTATATGCAAATAGATCTATGAAATATAATATTCAGTGGATATTACACTGAAGATTCTTATTTAAATAAACAGTCTAATAATTAGTCTAATAGTCTACATTATTTTCCAGATATATCTGATTGTACTAATGTATGGAAATTTTAGCTTGCATTGTGACTAGAGTTATTTCTTTAAAAGTATTTTATCAGGAATATTCATATTACTTGCTGTGAAAGCAGCTCTTAAAAAAAAAGAAACAATCTGTTTTTATCAGTTAAAAATAACTAGAGCTAAGAGAGATTATATAATCTGTTTAAGACTGAAGCAGAAATTGTAAAGTCATGATTTAGACTCAGGTCTGCTCCTCCTTGTCACTATCTCAGAGTTTTGAAATTACTAGGTTGGCCAAAAAGTTTGTTTGGGTTTTTCTATACCATCTTTATTTTATTATGGTAAAAAAAAAAAAGGTAAAAGCTACCATTTTTAAGTGTATAATTCATTGGTATTAGCATACTCACAATGTTGTACAACTATCACCACTACCTATTTCCAGAATTTCATTCCAAATTAAAGCTGTATACTCATTAAACAATAACTCTCCATCCCTCTATCCTCTCCAACTCCTGGAAACGTCTACTTTCTGTCTCTACCAATTTGTCTATTCTAGATACTTTATGTAAGCAGGATCAGACAATATTTGTCCCATAGTGGCTTGTTTCTTTTACTTAATATAATGTTTGCAAGGTTCGTCCATGCTATAGCATGTATCAGAATTTCATTTCTTATGACTGAATAATATTCTATTGTATGTATATACCACATTTTATTTATCCATGCATCCGTTAATGGACATTTGAATTCTTTCTGCTTTTTGGCTATTGTGACTAATGATGCTATGAACAAGTATCCAAGAACTTTATCATGTATATCTTACTAAATCCTCACCACTCTGTGAAGGAGATACTATTATTACCCTCATTTGCCAGAAAGGATCAAACAGGCACAGAGAGGTGAAGTCACCCAGCTGGTCAGTAGGAAAGCCAAGATTCAAATGCAGCAATATTTTCAGGTTATGTGTGCCACAATGAGAAAAGGATTAGGAAATACTGCTCTATACCCGTGTACTCCAGCTGTCTCATCAAGTGGGTGGAGGACTGAGAAAGGTTGATTGGATGTTTTGGAGCTCATGAGTGATCAAAGATAAAACAGTATCAGTATCAAGGTGGGGAAGATGAAGTGGAGAATAAAGAAATGGTGGTAGTAAAAGTAAAGAGAAAAACAGGATGACAGAAAGCACGGCAGTGTTAAGTGAATGATTTTTTTCAAGATGGAGAAAATCTTGGAGTATTTAAAACAGATTAAAGAAGTGGATTTCAAGATCATTCACAAAAGAATCACAATATAAAATGTAAGATGCCTAAAAAGATTAAATAGGCAATCATAAAGGTAAAATAATTCATGATTAAACCAACTGTAGATTGAAAATACTTGGGAAAAAAAAAAAAAAGGATTTCGTAAAGTTCCAAAAAGCAAAACTTAAGTTTGCCCTGCTTCTACAATTATTTACACAAAATTTATATTGTATTTATAACTCTTTACATAGCATTTACATTATATTAGGTATTATAAGTAATCTAAAGATGATTTAAAGTATACAGAAGGAAGTACATAGGCTATATGCCAACAGAACACCATTTCATATAAGGGACTTGAGCATCCTTGGATTTCAGTATTTGTGGGAGGTCCTGGAACCAATCCCTCTTGAGTACTGAGGGACTGTACTTTTCAGGATAGCACTAACTTTTTTGTGAAACAGTAGAAGTTTGCTATAAATATAAATGAAAGGATTGATAATCAAACTATGCTTAATCAGTGGCAGAGCTTTATTCATCAGGAAGAAAGCATTATTTTGAATAACATTTTATGCTACCTTGCTTGTTTCACTGTCTTTGAATCCTTTTTCAAGTATTTGTAGCAGATGCTTTTTCTTCACTGTAATTTCAGGATCAAAAACATAAAAAAGGCATTCCAGCATCTTTCGATAGCTCCTTAAGAATAATTAATACAAAAAAAGTTTTAGAATTGATTTCAAAAAAGCCTGGCCACAGGTAGGATGACAATATGCCCTAGCCAGGATATTTCCCATTTATGCTGAGTGTCATTCTTAAATTTCCACTCCTCCTCAGTCTCAAAAAGAGCTTCAGTGTGGATAAACCATGAGGTCATCCTAGTCAGGAAGATGCTTTACTAACAAGGATATTTTCAATACTATAAACTTTTAACCAGAAAGACTTTTTGTTGTTGTTACAAAATAAAAGCAGGCTGTTGTAAAAATGTTTCTTATGGAAGTTAGCTTCTTACTCTGAATCATGCATATGTTCATTGTCCAAAAACTTTTGGAATTTCTCTTCAAATTTTAGTCTCAGAATACGGTTATTAACCTTGATGACACGTTTTACTTTCACTCCTGTAATACCATATGTTCTGAAGTCCCACGTACAAAAACGTGACAGAATTAATTCATAGCAGGAATTAAACCTATATGGGAATACAA